>NC_072786.1:7447131-7731624 GCF_022539595.1 Amphiprion ocellaris
CTGAAAGCATTGACAGACATTCTCTTTCAAGGTTGTGTAAAAAGCAGTCTGTCCTCTGAGCTACTGAGAAATCTTCTTGAACAAAGTTTCTACGTGTAAATCAGCTCAACAAAAACTAAAGCCTCAGTCAGAGATAACAGGTATTGCAAATTACAAACAACTTTCTTTGTTAACTCAGACTTTCTGCTTCAACCTCACATAAAAAGGGGAGTTTCACTCGTCAGGTGACTGAAAATGAACGGCTTGTGCAGTTCTAGATCCAAAAGTAGGATGTTTCAACTCATGTTTTACTACAAATGCATGCAATAATAAATAAATACAATGGCTGGTTGTTAGTTTATTCACTATTAATGTCACTTTATATACTGGATTGAACTTGAGCAGTGGAAGAGAGAAGGAATTTAATGAAATTATGGAGATTCTGAGAGGTAATGTTGCACAATGTTAAGTTAAGCACGGTTTAATTCAAAGCAGCTGAATGTTAAACTTCAGTGCAGCTGAACGGTTTTCAGTTAACCTTAAAGTAAAAAAACTTTTTTAAAAGCTAAAATACACAGCAGAGAAATACAGGTTGAGAAGGTCATTCTAAAGACGGACAGCTGTGGCAGCAACTAACACAGGTGTTCAGCGGTAAGTTAGCCACCTGTGTTGATTAGCCCGCTAGCTAACTTAGCCGCTTAGCTAGCTAACGCGTCGGGACCACCTGCTCAAACACGACAAAACACAACTCTTCACAAGTCGCTGACTTAACGTACAACAAAACAACGCTGCTGATTAGAAGTATTTACCTTCTTACCGTGTTTTACTCCAAAAACAAGGTCAACAGCAACCAGAGATGCTACCAGACGTGCCGACCATAGATATACATAGTAGACTCGATACGCTAGCGCGCTGTCTTCTATAGATATCTATGGTCTGACCAATCACTGCTCTCTGGCTCTCAGTCAGTCTGACCAATCACTGCTCTCTGGCTCCGCCCTCTGAGAATCTTGCTGTCGTTTGGCTCCACACTTGCTGATGACCACTTCCGGTCTCAGAAAATGAAAAAAACTGACCTTTTTCGTTTCTGTCTTACTGATTTTATTTTTTATTCTAAATATAAAATGAAAATCAAACCATTTTTAAAATTTCGTTCATCCCTTTTTGATCATGTAAAGGAAAAACGCCTTCTATTTCAATTTTATTTTTTGTATTTTAAAACGAAAATCAAATAACCACTCGTTTTTTGTTTTTCAATACCCGTTTCAGAACGGAAAATCCAATTGCCAGATAAATATACGGACCTTTATGGCATTGGAAGGTAACCTTTACGTTGCTGCTGAAGTCTGTTGTGTTTTTTTCCTGAAAGAAATATGAGTCGATTAGTGATACAGTTTAAAATAGTGAGAAAGTTGCAATGAAATGCGTGACTCTCTGCAGGGTATCAGCGTAGCTCAGCTTATTTGTCCATGTTTTGACCACACCATTTAAAATACATCTTCTCCTCTCCGTTTAAGCGTTTTTTTGTGTGTTATTTTTGCAGCACTGCCACCTGTTCCTCACAAGGTCTTACACTCAGGAATCAAGTGCTAAAAGTAAAAGTATTAACACTGAATTGTAAAACTCTTTCAATTCAAGGGACCTGTTATCAAAACTTACATAAGTACATAATTACAGGATTTTCTTTTTTTTTTTTTTTAAACAAACAAATTTACAGATTTAGATTTACTTTTTAAGTTGCAAACATTGTTTTTTATGTTGGTAGTTGCAACTTAATATTATATGTAATTTAAACTTTTTTTTGCATTAATCGAATTAAAACTAAATTCAAGTTGAGGTAACGTATTGAAGTTGTCTTGATAAATTTGAGATTGTAGGTCTCTTCCCATATTTTAACATGCCTGGACAGCTTCTTGTATTGTAGAGGAAAAGCTAATTCCTCTAACTCAATTTAGTTTGTTGGTTAGACATTCAGTTGTGCTCATATGTTTACATATCCTGAAAACATTTGTGAAATATTTTCTTTTTAAAAAGGACAACGTTATCTGACCACCTTAAATGAAACTTTTCTTTCATTTAAGGTGGTCAGATAACATTGATCTCTGATCATTCATGTTTTCATTAAAGAATGGTACATATTTTACAATTTCTGCCAGGGAATGTAAACTTATGAGCACAAATGTAGTTTTATTAGCAGTTGTCACAACTCAAAAAGACAGATGTAAACTTGTTTTGTTTTTAGCAAAATCATTATTTTTTAAGATTGTACAAGTAAAAGACCTGTATGGAAGATCCTACTTGAATCTAAGTACATAAATATTAGCAGCAAAATGTAGTTTAAGTGTCAAAAAAGTACTAGTTTGGTCTCTGACTGATGTCATATTATATATTAAATTATATATGAGATTTTTTTTTTTTTTTTATATTTATATATGAGATTTTTAATGGTGAAACATAAGAGTGTCAGCAGCATGTTGCTGTTTTAGCTGCTGCAGGTTGAGCTAATTAAAATGTTTTATATCTAATTTTATACACATAGACAGCAAGTAAAATGAGCTGTCATGATGTAATTAATGTGAGAGGGAAAGAAGAAAATACAAAGTTCTGATACACAGACCTGTTTTCAACTTTTGGACTTTTCTTCTAAGGTTGGATTTTTGGTGAGATATTGGACTTTTGTACTTGTATTGAAATTAAACCATGTGGGAGATTTAGAGGGAAGAATCAATGCTTGGTGGAGTTAATAAAACCCCACTGTCTGCCTGTCACTGTCAATACACTAATGTACAATTATGGTTTATTCATGCTGCACCCAGTTCATTTATTCCATATGTGAGTTGTTGGGTCTATTGGTGCTTTTATCTCTTCATCCTGTTCTATTATTCTCTTTGTACCACTGAGGGGAGTTGTTCTAAAATGTCATTGTATAGTTGTGCAATAAAAAAGAAAAACATTTATTTTGTTCCCTATAAGGCTGGAAACCACTAGTTTAATCTGTAGCTCTATATTGTTTTCTAAAAGTACCCAGTTCTTTAAAGCTGCAAAGCTGTCCTTTGGGTATAAAATAGAACATTTACTCTTCAAATGTAGTACAGCGTGAAGTAGAGGTATAAAGTAGCATAAAAGTGCAATATAAGCACCTCAAAATCGTTTGTAAGTGCACTCTTTTACTAAATATACTTATGTAGCTACTATCCAGCACTGTTTATGATACTTCTGAGGGAAATACATACAGTATGTGGTGCTGCTTATATAAAAAGTATGTGTGTGCAGCCTGAGAACCAGACTGATGTCCAATAAAACAAAACAAATTGCAAACTGCTGCCTGGATAGTTAACCTCTGACGTTAGTGGTTCCCTGCATTAGCTCTTAGTCAGGATTTATGATGCACTTTCAGCCTATGGGGGACACTTTTCTGATACACTCTACACTTCTGCATTGTTCATATTCATCTTTACAGCACGTTTTTAATATCAGCAATTTTGTGTTTTGGATTTCCATCGCGTCCTCAAACTAGATGCCTCTGCTGCCAAATAAATTTCCCTAAATTAGATAATCAAGTTTATCCTGACTTCTAAGAATGATTTATTTATACTAAGTGCATATAAATGCTAATTATTGGAGAGAACTCTAATAATTAACTCTATGGTAAATGAAAGGCTGAATTAATGCCTTTTACCTGAAATGCCCAGTCTAATTATAGTTTACTGGCGCCTGCTGAATCACTGTCTTTGTTCATACACATGGTTCTAAATTGTAACCGGTGAAACAAAGCAGAGCTGTCGTCAAGGAAGTCTTCAGACAGGAGAATATTGTTGACAACACCAATAGTGGAAGCAGAAAGGATTTGTGTAGCGTTTTGTTTAGCTTAAAGTGCTTCACATCGTTGTATATACAGAAATCTTGTGGGGTAAAGCTTGATTTGCTGCTACAGCAACTGGGAAAATTGGCTCCAGATATGCGACCCTGCATGACCTCCGAGGTGGAATTCATCCCAGGACACCTTACAAATGTCCGAGGGGATTAGAGTGAAATTACCGCCACTTTCCTGTTTCCACTGAGGAAAGATAGAGTGTTGTTGTATCTATTTTACTGCTCTGTATGGATTTCATGGTCAAGGATTTTCTGGGGGTATATTTAAATACCACACAGGTCGCATTACTTTATTGAAAAGAATTTAAACCCACATAAAGAGACAAGGTCAGGCCTCTTTAAAGCAAAATCAACCAGTCTTAAGCTATGATTCTCACGGAGACAGACTAAAATTGCAAAAACATCTACTTAGACTTTTAGAAAGTTAATCCAGGTGTCACTGGGGTCACTTTTACAACTTTGCCAGCTGCATTTCTTGATTCAGAGAAGCTTTACATCCCTCAAATGTATCCATACCACTATAAGTTTCTCTGGAGTATCAACTTAGGATACATTCACAAGTTAAACTCATACTAGACCTTCTATTGCATGTCATCTTTTATAGTCTTCCTCCTAACTGTCAATCCTCTCTCTGCAGAACACACACTAATAAAGCACAAATGTCTTTACATATAACAGTCATCAAAGGATATTATCCAAGATACAACCCAAACAGTTTAAAGATAGAACGTCATAATTCTAAAAAGGGGGAAATGAACGGCTCCAGTGAAAGATTTAAAAATACACTTGAGTGCCAGGGGGACATATGAAAGAACTTTCTTGGTATTTCCACTTCATGCTACTTTATGCTTCTCTGCATTTCAAATGTTTTATTTCTGCAGCCATATTTTTCAGATTAAGCTCGAAAAGAGCTTTAAAAAATGCTCTAAACAAGTGAGATTTTAACTGTTCGAGCATCAGCTGAACATACAGATCAGAATTGGAGTATGTCAACCATATCAGCCATCATCGTCTTGGCATATCTTTACATACAATACAATACAAGACATGAAAGAAAGTTGTTGGAAAACAGAGACATGCATGTTTCATCACGTCAGAGGGGACTTAATAACCTACAAACATCTGTAGCTGACCCATCCTTGAGGGTATTAACCTCCTTTACGGGTAACACTGGAATGTCTTGTCAGAGAAGGAAGGAAGGAAGGAAGAAAGGAAGGAAGGAAGGAAGGAAGGAAGGAAGGAAGGAAGGAAGGAAGGAAGGAAGAAAGGAAGGAAGGAAGAAAGAAAGAAAGAAAGAAAGAAAGAAAGAAAGAAAGAACGATCCTCTGATGTGAGTCTGTGTGGTGTAATTTGATTTTTGAGAGTTGCACACTTGCCTTCTGCTGAGGAGGATGGAAACAATTAAGTTCATCTGTTCCCCAGATCGAGAGGATAGCCTCTCATTTACATGTGAGTTTGTGTGTGTGTTCCCCGCAGATCCAGGGAGGAATCCTCCAGGGCCGTCTGGCTTCCTTCCCTTTCATCCCAGCCACAGTCATCAGCAGACAGCCACATCCTCGCAGCGGCCGCCCTCACTGGTTCAGGCTGTGGAACATCTACGAGGACAGTCCACTCCTGCTTAGCCTGTTTTTACTGCTTTTGCTGCTTTATGTTCTAGATTTCTCTTCTTTTCTGTCCTCATTTTCTTGTGCACACACACCCAGATTTCCATCACTTCTCAAAGAAAATTACATTAACTTCCATTCATTTCATATTACTTGTCAAATCCTAACCTTTATCTTTAAGCCAAATCTAACCTTACTCCACTTTTAAACCAAGTTTCCACCCTGAAAAAGTGAACAATAGCAGTATAAAGACTTGTTTTTGTCCCCAAATAGTAATGTCAGTCCCCTCAGTGTGACTTTATGTCCTCACAACATGAGTAATCCAAGTCTACACACACACATCTGGTAAACATCGTCACTCGTCACTGCTAATAAAGGACAATAGCCAAATCTCTGAAGGGAAAAATAGACATTTCATATATCTGGAGTGGATATATTGGGCTTATATTGAAAGTAGGAAAGCTAGCGCTCACTGTGCGGAAATATCTGTCTGTGTGTTCAGCGCAGTGGCCACACAGTGATACAGTAATACCTCTTATTAAATCAAATCATATGGTATGTTATGAGGCTTTCCAGTACAGCAGTATTAAAGAGCCCTCAGATTTGAGCTGGACCAAGAACATGAGGGAACTGATCTCTAAGAAACCTGCAGGATTTGATTTTGGCTACTTGGAGTCAATGGAAACAAACTGTAAACAAAACATATAATATTATCACCTTTTAAAATTAATACAGGGAATGTGTCAGCAATGTGTTAGCACTGCCATATTCATTTCTGGCAAATCATCAACTGCAATAACTGTGCTTTCTGTGTGGTGTTATACAGGTTGGAAGCAAAACAATGAACTTAAAGCTGCTTAAAAGTCGTGTGTTGCTGAAGAAAATGAACAAATGTAGTGATAAATCTATGTTAGTGTCACCACAAAAACTACATACGCAGTCATATGCTAATTTCTACTCTAAAATTAGTTGTATAGCAGCTTTAAAGCATTCAAATGTATCTATACTGAGATTTTGTTCAACATTAAACATAAGAAATACATAAGAAATCATAAGAAATCACAATGGCGGAACAACGGTTTCAGTTTTTGTTTTCTTTTACAATGTTCGATTATTATTCAATGTAACTTTTAAATATGGGCATCAACGTTATCAAAGTCATCCACTTTTGCTGCTAAAAAATTAAACATCTTCTGTAGCATTCAGGCTAATTCCAATTATTTTCCATCCAAAAGGCCTAAACTACTACTTTCCTTTGTTGTCTTTTTATTTTTACTAAACGTACAAACCACACATCCAAGCTATAATTTTCCATGGTTGGTGGTGCCATCTTAAAGAAAGGCCCTGTTGAGTTTTATAGCATGATATGCATCATCCACAACTTTCTTTTTTGGAGTGTGTTTTTGTCTGTGGTCAGAAACAAACTGGGCATGTTTCTATGTAGGTCGGAGGGTTTTCTGTTTAGTCCTCAGGGAGGATCCTGAACTCCAAAACCAAAATTACAGAGTACGGAGCTCAGACTGAGCAGCAGGGTAGAAATATACAGCTAAAGTGATGCAAACATCTGACCTTCAGAAAGGACAATCAAGCTCCTTTAAAGATGGTAAATTCATGAAAAATATCATCAAGCTGTCTTGAAAGAAGCCTCAACTTCGAAACCCAGAGGGGGGAAAAAGAGAATGGAAAATTGAGTGTGTCTATATACATGTGAGGTCATGGCTCACTACCTTTCCATTTCCCGGGTCTCAGTGAAACTATTACAGTGTCGAGCTGGAAACCGAACCCCCCACAGTGACCCAGACCTCACGCTGTTACACACATTCCCAAATCCTGCAGACTCCACTTCAGCGAGGGCTTTCCTCTGCAAAACAAGCTGATGAAAAATACAACTTTAAAGGCCCAGAGGAGGCGACCAGTCAGACTGAAGTCATTTTAAAGGTTGAATCATGTGTAAAAACACCACAGATGAGGGTTGTTTTGTGGGTGAAGTCAGCAAGTTAACACATGTACTCGGTACAGGTGAGTACAGATGTAAAGATATGCAGCTCCAGGGTCAGATACTGGCACTTTTGGTGACCTCTGACCCCTCATTCAGCTGGGGAATGTTGACTAATGCTTAGGTATGCAAAGACTGTGCAATGCGTGCATGCAAAAACACATACAAACATGTCTGCATCTATTTATTGTAAAGCAATATGCATGAATTCATATAATAAGTTCCCTTTTAAAACCTACAAGAAGACCTTGTATCACTATTTTTGCTTTGCTTTGCTTTCTTTAAGAGCATTTCCTGGACTCTGTTAGTAAAACACCATTATTCACTCTCTTACTCTTCAGTTTATCCATGTTTGTACCTGCATGCAGCTGTTTCCCCTCAAAGATCAACTCAAAATGTCCCTTCAGGGCAAAAATATAACCACATCATGTCTGTAATCTGAGTCTCAACGTTCAATATCCTTGTTTCACTGCTTTGTCGTAGCAGAAGCAGCCAGTTTGTCTTAGTGAATATTGCTCTCTGCGACCAGATTTCCAGCGGTTGTAAAGTTTTACTGGGTGCACATGCGAGCAGGAATTTTTTTTTATGCTCCCAAGCTCAATTAAGGACAGCAAAACCTGTATTTGGAGAAGAAATGTGAACAGACAAACCCTTCAGAGAGTCCAGCCTGTCATTCACAGCAGCTTTTATGAAGGTTTCTCTTCATTTTGTAGTGTTTTTTTTGCCCCCCAGATGATGCAAAGTTCCTTTATGGAATTGATTTAACTTTCAGATCTTTTGTGTTGCAACCATGCAAAACTGAATACAGATGTAGAGTTCTTTGCTTTGCTTGCTTGCTTGGGGTTCACTTACATTTTCACCATTTTTAATCTCAGTGACACAGATCTGCACAGCAAACGGTAGGACAGTAGTCTCTTTGTTAAGCCACGATGAATCAATGATGCTCACCAAACAAGCCATTTCTGTGTTTCTTTTTACACGACTTTTCATCCCCGTACATGGAAACTTATACGCTGACATCACTGCAACCTTTTCCCAATCAACTGCTTCCCTGTGGTGTCTTTGAAGGACCACAGATACTGTATGTGTTCACGAGTATTACAGTAGAAAGAATTAGGCTTTTCTCTGATCCAAAGAGTTCCTCCCTGTCTTCCTGCTGTTTTGGCTTTTCACTGTGACCTGAAGTGAGCACGCAGAGCAGCGTTTCCAATGAATTAGGTGTAGTGGGACTTTGGTCAGATAAAAGTTTGAGCTGAAAAATAGAATGCCAGAAGGAAAACAGTCTGGCGGTGAATTAGCTAGAGTGCAAGAACTGTAAGAATCCAAGAATTTTTGTATCTCGCTGCAGGATTTATACAGTAATGCCACATGAAAAGGCCCAGCAAAACTCAGGAAAAGACTAAATTGGGATAACATGTAAAGAATGTCTCAAGCAAGCATAAGTTATGGCAACTGGACTAACCTCGTGTGAGTCGAAAACGTTTCACCTCTCATCCAAGAGGCTTCTTCAGTTCTGAAGAACTGAGGAAGCCTCTTGGATGAGACTTATCATGACCTGGATGACTGAGAACATCCACAGATGTAAAGAATGTATTTTTTTTCCACAAACAATAGTCAAAATTCAGAAACAGAGTGTCATAAAATAGCTCAGCCATTGCTAAAACCATACTGATCTCGAAGTACTCTTTATTTAAATGCATCTTTACCGTAAAAAGATGTAGATGCCCAGTTTCTGGGCATTTTTAGTCCACCAAGGAATGACAGAGTTATATGGCGATCGGTATACGTTTGTCCGTCTGTCTGTTTGATTGTCTGTTAGCAACATTACTCAAAAATGGACGAATGGATTTGGATGAAATTTCCAGGGAAGGTCAGAAATGACAAGGACTAAGTGATTAGATTTTGGCAGTGATGCGGCTTATAGTCTGGATCCACGGATTTGTTAAAGATTTCTGTATCATTGCCAGATAGCGGCACAGCATCACTGTAACTATGACAACAAGTGAACACTACGTCAGCTGCCTGCTGACGATCACATGATTGGAATCCTACTATAAATCGACCGCTGCAGACATATTGGGACCTATGTGTCAGAAATGACATAAGGAACAATTGATTAAATTATGGAAGTGTTTCCGAATCACTTCAATTATCGCCGCCCGCTACATATTTAGGTCACGCAATTCGGTATCCGTATATAATGTACACATGAATAACACACGCCTGTGCTACACTAAAATCTGGTGTAAATTAATGGCCAAGTCTGGATTTTCGTTTTACATGTTCTGAAACAGTGCTACAAGGCAAAAAGAAAAAAAAACATATTTAAACACAGTTTGCCATTATTCTCAATAGCTAAGATTATGTTTCATTGTCAGCTTATTTGTAAAGAGTTGTAGAAGCAGAATGTCACCAACAAATTCCAGCAAGAAAGACAATTCAGATGTCAGTACCAAAAAAATGGAATATTCATTTAAGAAGAACAAAACATGCAGGAAAGTTATGCATCTCCTTCTTCACAACTGTTAGCTTACAGTGCAGGAAAAGCAGATGTTCCAATGAGAATGCATCCTTCATGGTAAATCACCGCTCGACACACTATGAATGTATTTCATTCCAACACACAAACACGCACTCAGACCGAGTACAACATAAATTACAAAGAGGAGACACCACAAAGAGGATGCTTTTTAGCCATCATGAGACGGGGACATTTGTTTACTTCACTTTAAAAAAAAAAAAAAAAAATCTACACATATATGTGGAAGCAGACATCTGTCCAAATCTGCCTGCATACAGGAAACACTACAATATAATATAGACAGCAATGTGCAAACGTTTTTGGCTTTATATGTGTATTTTCTCATCCAGAACAGGGAGGTGTCTAACTGATGTATTGGCTTCTTGAAATTTGTATGAGGTTATGTGATGAATAGAAACCTCTTGAATTCTTGGATAAAAGAAAAGCAGTTTAGGAGACATTGTGAGAGGCTGAACAGAACATAGTTCAGTATTTGTGCTTCTGACCTTCTGTAATTTGCCCTTTTGATCTCCTTAATCCTTTGAGATGTTGGCAGTTGCTGTCTGCTGACATGCAGTTTGTGTTACGCTCTCAGTCGATGTATGTGTGTGTGGAAAAACAGATATAGGTATTTACAAAAATACACAGGCTGAAATGAAATCCTGTTTCTCACTAGCACTTGGTAGTGCACACAATGTCAGTGATGCGTTGGATCACACACAGTGACAGATATTGACACAAACTCACATTAAAAACACCTCATTCCTGCATTCCTATATGACCAGGATTTAAAAAGGCGACCCAGGGAGGATAAGAAAAGGTGTGATTAAGGGAGGAATGGAGGAGGTAAATAAGGAGAACAAGGGTGAAGATAGGAAGAATGGGGAGGACAAAGATTAGAACGAAGATAAGGAAGAGCCAAAAATAAAGGGAAAAGCTTACAGAGACAAAGCAGCAGCTTTGTCAGCTGTGGTATTTAAGCAAAGTGATGCTTTCATGCTGTTGCATGAATTAAAAATGGTGTAAACAAAATCCCCAAAATAACTGCATTTGTGAAAAATGAGGCATGAAAAAAAGAATACATTTCCATTCCAACAGCTGGGCATTGCATATTTCTACAGGCATCAGGTAAGCAAAAATAAATACAGGACAAAATCAATGTATTCCTCAGGCTTCCAAATACGCCTCCAGCAGCAGATGATTTGCATTTTAATATCCTTTTGCAATTCACTATTAAATCCATGTTTTTAGAGATGCATCTGCAGAATGTTGCTGTCATTGGCTTTATTTCTTTACCTACACGCTATGAAAATCCATCTTTGTTTTCGTCTGAGCAGGAGGAGGCTAACAAGCTTGGAATCAGCTGTCGATTATCATCATTGGAAGAAAACTCAGCGCAGCTTCACCAAAAACCACAAAGGAGGAAACAGAAAACAGTGGTCACAGTGGTCTAATGTTTATTTCCAAAGCTGTATATGAAAAGGGGATTTTTTTTATTTCATTAGCTTAAGCAGCTCTGTTCACTTCTCTCATTGCTGTTTGCTATGACAACAGGTATTTTTATATTTCAGGGTACTACATGGTCCCTTACGATGCTGTGCAGTCAGTGTTTTCACCAACGAACCACATCTCAATCCTGTGCAAGAGCTTCATTTTCATATTTTCAAGCATGTAAATCACAATTTATCCGTCTTTTGTTTAAGGAACTCCTGTGAGAGCACTCATGTGCACATACATACACTTGCAGTTTCCAGAGAATGAGTAATTGTGGTTTTGGATGATTTTATGACATGTTTTTTGCATGAAACATATGTGAGATGGTTATTTGTATTCATCTACATGACACAAAATAAATAATTCCTAGGGTTTCAATAGGTTCCTCGCACCACTTCGTGGTGCTCGGACCCTAATGATAGCCAATAGCAATATGAGGCATGGCATGCACCTCGAAATCAAATGTTCTTCCAGCTAACTTCTCACCTAGAACCAAAAAAAGGCCTGATCTGATATAACTTGATGTTTGTGTAAGATTTGGTCTACCAAAAACGTGGTTGAGTGGGTATAAAAGGGGTAAGAAAAGCGGAAGAATAAGGTGGAAGGAGTTTTGTTAGGTGTGAAGGACAAAAGAGGAGGGCAAGAAGCAGAAGACACGGGTGAAGACTGACAAAAAAGCTACAGAAAAGGAATAGAAATCTGTACAATATATTATGGGCTATTCAAACTGAAACGAATGGGGGAAAGGATGGCAGCAATGAGGAGAGGAGATATGAGCTGAACGATTGTGGTGGAAAAAGATGAAGCAGGCTGCAGAGTTGAGGAGGATCTTGTACGTGGATTTTTTATGCCTTCAGTGGAATGAACTGAAACATCCAGTGTTGGATGGAGACACACATTTAATCTGTCACAGTCTGACTATGCACTCATCTCTAACTTGGAACAAGGATTTCATATATATAAAAATAAAGTTGTTCCACACTTGCATTTACTGCCGTGATGAAAGATTTGTAGGCTGTAAAATCACATAAACAGCCTCCTTTTATGGCTTCTGCGGAGCTCTTTCACTGTAACATAATATCCTGACAAGTAGCCACATCTCAAACAGAGCACTGATGTCAGATGATGATTACATTCAATGGAAACTATTTCCAACACTTAATATTTCAAAATTAATTATTTCAACAATATCCATGCGTGACAACTTCAGTAAAGTATAGTTAAGACTAAGTTAGTCAAACTATGTTGAGCTACGGAAAAGAACATTGTCATGATTAAGATCCTCATCAAAGTAACAGCTTTGTATTGGCCGTATTTTTAATTTTTTTTTTTTTATAAAGAGCTGGCAGCAAATAAAACTGGCCCACAAAATGGCACAGCATCTGAGCAGTATGACAACGCAGTCCTATTACAGGCTGAGGGTTATGGTGCTGTCGTCTGATTAAAACACAGAGTGCAGCTTTATATAGACAGACTGCACAATAATAAACCGGAGGGTGTGCTCCACTTCTTCAGCTTCCCAGGAAAAGTTTATTCCGGGTTCTTTGGAAAAAAGGCTGTGACTGCCTGTCGAATCTTAAACTTGGGAGAAAGAACCCAGGCGCAGACATAGATACGGGGAGACAGGAGGAATATTGGGAAGGACTTTATTTTTTATTTAAACTAAAGAGCTAAGACAATACAACAGGAACCAGGGTTGAGGGGAAAACCAAATCTAGCTAAATATGAAATATGCAAAACCAAACAAAACTATCAAATCCAACACCAAAGTCCAAAGGAAAAAACCCAAACACTAACAACTACACTAAACAAACAGAGTACTCACAAACCAGGGGAAAAACTAGACGGAAGGGACAGGGAAGCAAACAGGGAATCCAGGAGGAGAGGAGCAGAGTCCATGGAGGCTGAGGCAGTCAAGAGGTAGCAGGGCTCAGTGGGGAGAACAGTCTTTGAAGTGATGGGATTCTTTATGATCCAGCAAGGTGTAACTGAATGAACTGAGCTTTATACTGCAAGAGGTGATTGTGAACAGGTGTCCGGAGTGAGCTGATTACTGCAGCTAACACTCATTGTAGTAACCAGCAGGTAGCAGAATGCAGGCAGGTGAAACAGGAAGAGCAGGAGGGAGAGAGACAGGGAGAGAGAGACATGAGGGAGAGGTGACAGACAGACAGACAGACAGAGGGAGTCAAAGAGAGACAGGTCAAAGCAGAAACAGATCAGGACCCAAGGGAGAAAGGAGGAAAAAGAGGAAGAAGGGGGAAAAAGAGCAGGGGCTACAGCAGGATCATAACAGATGTAAAATATGTAAAATGTTTGCTTGGCCAATAATCAGCACCAAAGGTGCCAAAGAATTCAGGAGGCAGCTAAACTAATGTCTGTCTGTCGATCAGGTCAAATATGCTTAATGTTTTCACTAAAATAGTGGCACCATTCTTTGCCATTGGAATATGCATTTGGTCATTGAATAAATAACATGGAATTTGACCCTGAGAGAAAAGACTTCCTTTAATGTTTAGTTACTAAAGTCCTCCATAGCATGCTGTGGAGAGGGAATTATTTTTGTTTGATTATGACTTATATGTGAAAGATGCAGATCTTGTGCTCATTAGATCCAGAGAAGAAAAAAAAACAAGAAAATCTAGCTTGAGCTTTCCTATTACTCTTATTTTAAACAGTGCTGGACTGCCAAGAATGATCTTCCAGGGTTTGTCATGCTTCATTTTCAAGTTTTTATTCCAAAAACCACAGTGTTTTTGTTTTGTTTGTGTCATTACAGAGAAGTCTATTACTTCTAAAACTAAATATGACAGTTTAATTTTTTCTCCCAGAACTGTGTATATGTGTGAGGACAATGCTCGTCAATGACTCTTGGACAATGCTGTTGATTTTGTTGTGTGACATAACTTCAGCAAAAATTTATGATGGTTCCGCAGGGCATGTGAGTTAATAATTGCTCTGTTATTATAGTGACACATGGTTGCTTCAAATTTATGTGTTTCTTTAATTTCTGGCTTACAGACTTCATCATGGATGAATCATAACTTGTTGAGGCAACAGAGATGACTTAGATGCTTAGCTTGAAGCAGAGATTCAGTTTGTAAAATGTGGTAAAAGCAGACGGTGGTTTGAATGGAATGAAAGTAAAATAGAAAATGGCAGCTCTTGTTACATTACTACCAAATAATGCCTTGTAAAATAACAACAGAATTGTGCTCACTTTTTATGACAAAATACTGTTAAGTTTACAGGACTATTGAACACTTTTGAATACAAAATGCTTTCCAAGACTGAAATTAATCGGCCGTGACGGGCTTTTATTTTGGAAGATGTGTCCTGAAAATGACCAGATGGCTCACTGGGCAAATGTGATGAAATAAACTTGAGGATGTTAAGTTATATGTATGTAATAAAATCTGAAACTCAGCCCTCAACAAGCACAAAGGACAAAGAAAGACAAAAGAACTGAGATAACCTTGAGAAACACAAATGCTGCTATTCAGGACATAAATGATAAAAAGGAATAAGACTTGACTGCAGCATTGTATCTTGGTTGGAGGACAACAACAATAAAATAGGCTTTTAGTTGTGTTTGTCTCTAAAATTGATAGTTTGTAGTTTCAGTCGGGGCAGTATGGTGCTGCAGGTATTAGCACTGTTGCCTTACAGCATGAAGTTTTTGGGTTTCTACAGTTTCTACAGTTTCATTTAGCAGACACTTTTATCCAAACATCTACATCTGAGAGTAGATACAACACAAGCAAGGATCTAGTCAGGAGAAAACAACCTGGACAAGTGCCGTATTGAATCTGCAAACAAACTTGCTTAGCCTCCCAGGAAAAGTCTATTCCATGTTCTTTGGAAAGAAGGCTGTGAGCGCCTGCAGAGGTTTGAATGTGCGTATGCATGCCCTCCTACGCTGGTTTTCTCTGGACACTCCAGCTTCCTCCCACAGTCCAAAAATGAGCATGGTGGCTTCACTGGCGATTCTAAACTGGGTGTAAGTGTAGGTGTAAGATTGTCTGGCTCTTTGTATTAACAGTGTGATGGACTGGTGCATCTGGCTTCTTGCCCAGCCCCCCGTGACCATTTGAAAGGATAGAACGAGTAAACTGTCTGGTGATGTGGAAGAACAGATGTGGTAGGCTACGCACTGGCACGAGAACAGTTTTGGAGAGTGTTGGTCTCCACATTATGGTCTCCTTAGTAACAAAGGGAAGTGCAAGAGGCTATTCTGCTGTGAGCTCGTACCATCTGTTAGCTGCAGCCGCAGTAAGTCAGATTTTTACTATGATACCACAGGAAGCGTCCATCATTTGGCACTTCTGCAGGATATTTTGTTTCGACAATTGTGCTTTTATTTGTGTGTGAGCAAGAAAAACAAAGCAACCAAGGTGCCCCAAAATGGCTGCTGCTCTCTGCCTGCACCCCATTAAAAAGTATACTGTCAGTTATGTTTTGTATTTTGTGTCCCACTATATTCTCCAAGTACAGCAACAAAGACATGATCCCTCACAGGCTTCCCACTAGTGCCAGTTGTGTCTGATTGACTTTAAAGTTCCCATATTGTGCCCCTTTTCAGCAAATCGATAAAAGTCACATGTTCCTAGAATGTATCTTTCAACTTTTCAGCTCAAAATCCTGCAAAGATGGTTCATTTCACCATATAACTCTGTTCCAACTGTTCTGTTTTACAGTTTGCAGCTTTAAATACAACTGAGCTGCTGCTGGCCACGCCCCCTTCAGGAAGAAGACTCTCTCTGCATCTGTGATTGACAGCACTGAGCAAACAGTTCAGAGTATGAGAGGTGATGCAGATGTAAATAAATGTGAGATCAGGACTTTCTGTCACTTCTGACTTTCTCTCTAAGCGATCATTTTACATTAAAGTATTGCTGAACTCACATCTTAGCCATTATTTATACGTCATGTCTTCATAACTTAACAGCTTTTGCTAAACACCTCCAAGTTCACAACCACAAAACGCAATAAAAATGGATTTTCACCATATGGGATCTTTAAAAATGCTTTGCTGTTTCTCATCCAAACACCACCCAGTCTTTGTCTTCACCAGAATTTAATAAATTGCACTTGTGTGTCATTCATTTGTCATAAAAACAAAGAGACATCACTTTCCAGCTGTTGCCCCACACAGACTCTGTTTAGGTTTGCATCTTTCTCAAGAGGTCGCAAGGTTTCTTCTGCTGTTTCTTTGCTTTAACACAACTGATATTAGCCAAATTGAATTTACTCCTTGCAAGGGCCAAGTTGAGAATTTCCATTCCATGCTTGATTCCGGTTATTGACAGGTCCATTACATCAGAAAACGGATGGAAACACTGGAACCAGATATTTAGCACACTGGAGTATTAATTTAACGTCTTGGGATGAGGCAAGTTCAGATTCCTTAAAGTGATTGAAACCATTTCAACTGTAATATAGGACAGTTTGGAGCCAGAGAACACATCTGTGTCTACTGAACACGGTATTGAACGAAGCCTGCAGCTCATGGGTACAAACAGAGACGCCAAAAGAATTCATTCCCTGGACATTAAATACCTTAGCAACACATGAGTTCTGCCAGTACAGGAAAATATACATATCCAGAAATAGAACTAGGTTGGGATATATTTGAGATAATTGACACAGTTTTGGCTATAGGAGGAAAATACATAAAGTTATTGTAAGTTTCTTCAGTTCTACCTTAATCCAATCTACTCTATATATTCTTCATACGGACTCTAAAGAACCAACCATCCCTCACTGTAGTGGAGCAGAAAGGGTAAAAAATTCTTCAGTCAAAGCAGTTCTTGGATCAAACTGCAAATATGATACTTTCTCTCTTTCCAAGATGCTGTCATTTGGGTTTCCTCTTTATTCAGTAGTGCAAAAAAAGTAATATGGCCTGATAGGATACCGTGGATCACACATTTATGAGGCAGAGTTGCAGAAATAACCAGACTTTTTGAGTAAATGATAGACAAACTTTCGACAGATGTGCGAATCAGTCAGCTGGCGAACCTGAGGCTGGTAAGTCATGGTGAATTAGCTTTCATTTGATCACCATAAGGAATTGCACAGGTAACTGTACAAAGTCTTGGACAGTGTCTGGTCTCCTCAAATGATTTCATGATGTTGCAGAGAATGCAAACAGCTAAATATAAGAGTCTTCTTGTACTTCTTACCCCCACAGTCTCTATAAATCTTAAATGTGTTGCTCTATGATATGACAAGCACTTATTTTGAAGCAATGCCTTTAGGGTTTCTGTGCTTTCTTTATCGCCTGTTTACAGCATAATGCAATGCAGACAGTTTCCATTAAATATATGTGATGTAGCATAAAGGAAACAGCAGACAGCAACAGTGTTCAACCATGCTTGACAAGAAATTTAAACAACAGTCAAAAAGAGCATGAAGCTGCAGAGTGGCTCTTTAAATCTCATTCACACGGTGCATTTTCTGTCCTATCTGACAAAACATTAATCCAAAAAGAATTCCCTGCAGAACAGTTTTGAGGGTTATATCTTGAGCTAAAGTGGGGAATTTGTGAAGTGGATTGTGTAAAAGTAGCTGCAATTTACTATCAGAGAGCAACTCCTCTTCAGCATTTTCATCACAGTTGAAATGCATTAAAGGAGGACAACTTACAAGCCCATATGGGAACATTAAAGATTCAGACTTTTACATGAGAGCAAATAAACAAATAAATGTCAACAACATTTCCAGATTTAACACTCACTATAAAGGACACACACCAAAGCAACAACAATTAACCACATTTCTTCTAATTAAATGGTTTACTGTGCTAAAATTACGTTCTAGAACAAGACAGAAATTTATTTGAGCATATTGAAGCAGTTATGGGATTTGCCCTTAAAGTCTTCAAGACAAAAAAAAATAACAAAATTGCTCCACTGGGTTTCATAAAACCTTCAATTTCCCCAAATGTGGAATAATAAATGATGAGACACTGGCCATTTATTCAAGCATTTTATTCCAATTTTTAAATCCTAAATCCAATTTACGAAACAGGAAAAAAAAGGGATAATAAATGCAGATTATGAGCAGCTATAAATACATTTGCAATTAAAAATTCTATATTAAAATGGTGCACTCTGTTTCTGGGAATTTCATAATGAAGGACAGATGATTCTACCGAATATGATGGGGAAAAGTGACAAAAATTACACATTTTCTTGATTTAACTTTTCAACCACATTTGAAATAGTTCCACATCCTGCCGTCTGTCTATCTCCTTATATCCTGTAGGCTCATCTTAAAGTAAGCTCCTCCACATTGGCAGCACATCACGATGCCCTGCAACCACCCAAACTTTCTGAGCAAATGATTTTTGCATGAATTTATCTCTGTTCATCCCTAAGCACTGAAAACACTGAGCTTCCTTGGCCTAATGTTTGCTTGGCACTGGAAATTTCCGGTGCTGGATAACTTGTCCTGCTGACCTCGCTGTGAACTCCCCACAGGGAAAGCAGGTATGTACGAAGCTTCTGGCCTGATGTGACTTTGTTTTAAGCGTTTGTCTGTTCTACTTAGGTTTAAATTTGCATGGTTTTGTCCACAGCTTGTTCAAATTCTGAGGTAAATTTTGCAGAACATCTGAAATGTCAATAACTTTGTCCCATTTGTACGCATTTAATCGCTCAAATACTCCCCAAGCTGTTACTCTGACTCATTTTTATTCATAATTTTATCAGTTTTAGTCCTGAGAAAGAAGACAGAGGCAGATAAGACAGACAAATGTGACTCACTTTGGCCTGTTATTTAATCACATTAGAGAGAATAGCTATGTACTGATGTTCATTAGGAACAAGAGAGAGAAGAAGAAGAAATTTAATAAATAAGTTGGAGAACATCTTTAGTATGTAGAATCAGTATTGGTAGCACTTGTGGATACAATATTGTCTATATTGATTCCAAGTTTTATCAGTTTTATCAGTTTTTTTTTAAATACCAAAGAAATTCAACTGTCATTTTATATTTTTCATGATTTATGGCAAAAATAATTGTGTTATACTGAGTTCTGTCTACTTCTAGTCATGATTGTGTTGTTTTCATGGAGTTGTGGGACTTTAAATTCCAGTTTAAAATAGACTTCGGAGTGTTGAAACAGTAAGATTGATCCAGAAAAACTAAACACACTGGAGATTGAGTCACATATCAGGTCATCTGATGAATATATGTCTCATCTTGACTTGGCTTTTAACTTTGTTTGGGTCTCCACCAACTTCTGAAAGGAAATATCTGGCATTTGTGAGCTTAATGTTCCACTGTGTTCACCAGGTCGCAGCTAACTATGACATTCATCCACGTTGGTGCTGGACAGGCATCATGAAGGGGGTTCATCAAATCTAAACAATCAGCTAAAGGAGGATAAAACCTTTGTAGAGCTGAGAGGAACTACAGAGTCTGGTGATTCACAACAACAAATGACTCTTTTCACACAGTCAGTTGAGTCATTGCTGATATAAAAAGGATTAGAGCAGCTAAAGGTTATGTTTGCAGCCGGTAATCAGTCACTTTACAGCATTGTAACCACTTGAATCCCACTCAGGAATCCTGTAGGGATGAACTGTGCTTTAGACAGAGTTTAATGGTTGCACATTACCCTACTGTCTCGGAGCCAATTTTTTATGTTTGTCTGGACGTATCCAAGGATTTAAACCAACATTGCCACTTCTTAAATAATCATAACTCCCTGTAATTGTCTGGCAAAGTACACCAAAAGCCCTCCAGTGTGTTGCACAAGAGAAATATGACTTGATGGGATTCATTTATCTGCTGTGGCACTCAGGATGACAAATTGCGACAGGGGCATTAGATAAAAATGCATCCAAGGAGTCTCCTTTCCATCCTCCTGTTCGCCTGGATTAATAGTCATTATTACTTTAAACACAAATACAGTTACATTTTAGTCATTGAGTCACTGAATGTCTGGGAAGTGTCTTATTGACGTCTATGACCTGTTCAGATGTTTTAATGGTTCGATTTATTCTCTCTCCATCCAACCTTCATTTGTCTTTGCAGTCTGTTATTGTGATATGAAATGACTCTTTAATCCACCACGACATCCAGAAAAACAGACTTTAACCTCCACCCGATTTGTTATATGATACATAATCGATCCCACAGATACAAAGATGCTGAAATAATCCATTGGTTTTGTTTTTATTTCTTTATTTGCACCCTTTTAGCTAATTTTATATATCATACCAACTTTTAGATAACAGATTGCAAGGCAGCTCCATTCCAGTTTTCCACCTATGGCTCAGATGGTAGAGCAGGTTGTCCACTAATTGAGGTTTGATGCTTGGTTGATCCACATGCTGGAGCTTTCTTGGACAAGACACTAACCTGAGTTCAATCCAGATGGCAGGCAAACATGGCAACCCTGCCCTGAGTGTACAAAAGCAAAATAATTCTATGCAAATGTAATCCATTTACAATTTATTTCTTCAAACCATTCCTCTGGCAAAGCTGAGAAGAAAATTAAACTGACAGAGGAAGGGAGGTAAAGTTAGAAAACCAAATTATGCAAAGCAAATAAATCAGCAAAAGGAGTGGAAAGAGGAGGGTAGAGGACACATACACACCAAGACGGTGAGAAAATGATTGTGAGAAGAAGAGCTGGGCAAATAAAGAGGGGAAAAAGGAGATGACATGACTCCCAGAGCTAAAGGAGTGATTAATGTTTACTGTCTTTGAAGTGAGCAATTACCTGTAGAGCGCTGACTAAGCCAATGCAATGATGGAGTTTAACGGAAGGCCTTCTCAGTGTACAGAACTCTGATTAAACAGGACTTAGGTTTATAGCCATAGCAGATGGAGTTGGGAGGTCATCTGGTTTGTCTAAATAGCTGCATCCGTACGGCTGTGTTTGTGTGTACGTGTGTTGTTCTGCTGGGTTTCCAGTCTGCTGTGGGTTACGTGAAGAGTCAGACAATCAGAAAGGAGGTCAAACCGAGACAGGAAATACAGAAGAGAAAAAGCAAAGGGAGTAGAGCAGAAATAAGTGATAAAAGGGATGCTCTTGATTCAATAGTGTCCCATAAGTCTCATCTCTACCCTGAAAAATACATCTGTGATGTTTGTAAACATCTCCAAAAATGAATTGTAGAGTATAACTCCTGGATGAAACCTTTGGATTTAGGAAAAAGCATATTTATTTGGAGCTTTTATTGGGTAGCAATGAAAGGAAGGACAACATTCACGATCATTTTAGCTCCATTTTGGTCTCCACCACCTGCAGGAAAAATCTGCTGCTTGACACTGGTGTAAGTTTTAATAATCTATGTTGGCTATGCCTGATATAGTTGATTAGAGATGCATATTCATTTGGGGGTTTTATGTGGTGCAAAGAAAGGAAGCCCAAAATTCACTTTTCTTTTAGCTCTTTTTTGTTCTCCACCAACTCCAGGGAAAATCTGCTGTTTGACACTGGTGCTGGTCCACATGTAGCGATTTAAAGTAAACTATGCCTTTGATCTCGGCATGAACAACAGTCAGTGCTCATTATTAATGTTGATGATAGTAGTGAGTCAAACTTTGCACTTCTGAACCAAAATAAAAGGGCTAAAAGATGCTTTATGGATCTGAGATGCGCTGTGGAGTTGGTTCCGTGACCTCTTTTATATTGTCATTTGATTAATTGTTGATATTAAATATGAGCTGCAGCCACTTTAAGTAGGATTAGCACACTTATGATTCAATACATGCAAGTTCAAAGAAATAGCACCCACATTTTTTGGGCGCTTCACTGTCTGTCATTCGTGACATATTTTCCCAGCGGCAAGGGCTGCAAATGGAGGAAGTGCAGCTTCACCGTAATTAGAGGGCACTTTTCATGTTTACATTACATAACTGCTAACCAGTCTCTAAAGCGCACAGTTAGAATAAATTATTATGGCATTTTGATGGATCTCCTACCTCCCAGGGAGCCACTGGATTCTATTTATTTCGATACACAACTTGCAGAGGCAGATTCTTTAAGCTTTTGTTTGCTTTGATTCTTTCAGCGACACCTAGCATAAAAGCTAGTCGTTTTTAATGATGTAACAAAGCACAAACACCTTGAACTGATTTGAGAAAATTAGATATATCCACACGTTTTGCTTTCATCAAAGATTTATTTTGAAATTTATAGCTCTGCCGAGGCTCTAACGTTGTCTTAAGTGGATGCACTGGGTTCAAAAGTCGACCTGGCTCTTTTAAAGAATGTGTTTGAGGCATTTTAACGAGGCGCATGTCCTTCATCTCCCCACTGGCAGACCAGCTGGCCTGGCACAAAAACAGGCCATGTCATCCTTTGGCATGAACAAACACACACTTAGGTGCAGGTTTCAGAGTCCTGCAGGCATGCATTTGCAGATGTGAGTGTACTGTACATAGGTGCATGTGTGTTCAAAGAGGAATTACTGTAAATCCACTGCCCGCCGGTGAACACAAGTTAACTGTTAAATAGCCTTTACTGGAAAAAAAAACACGGGTCTCCATCCCAGCTCGTCCTACTTTCTGAAAATAGTTGTTCTGGTATAAGTGGCCTCAAGCCTTTTGAAGTGTTTAGCAGTAAACAGTGCCTTTAAGACGCTGCAGAACGGTGATCCTAATATGGAGCTGTTTCACTCAATGTTGATCCAGAGAAGAGAAGAGATGAGAGCACAGTGTTGATTATCAGAGATGACTGTCCTCCAAGACCATTAGGCTACACACAATGTCTCTCGCTAGTATAATAAACTGTTCCTGCTGCTGTTCTGTAACATAGTGGCCAACTGGTTCTCGTCAACAACAAAGTACTGGAGCATCTAGTCACTCTCTTTACTGCCTCACTGGTAAATATACAAATGTATTTAAAGGAATTAAATATATATATATATATATATATATATATATATGTCTGTAGTCTTCTTTTGGCTGAAACAAAACTGCAAAATTAAAAATTGAACCTGAGAAACACCTGCAACTACAAACCACAACCTGCTGATGACAAAAAAGTCCTCAAATGACTCTACAAATGTACTAGCAATTCATATAACAGCTAAGATATTTCAGTCTAAATCAACTGACAAACAAGCATCATCATATTTAAAATGTCCAATATTTTTCCAATAGTTTTGTGGTCCTTCTAAAAAAGAGATGAAGATGTTTGCTTCCACCATTCCTCAAGAACCCCAGTTTTAAAAGCCAGTAAGAATTTTACTGAGTTGCTATATACCAGCAGAGGAACCAAAAGATCTATTCAGAATGAGCAGCTGCCTCACAGTCCACCAGGTTTATTTAGTTTCTAGAGATGCTTTTGTGAACTGAATTGTCTCAGTAAAACACAACAAATGTTCTGCTGTTGGGTGCCAGAATGAACACAAGAGTGTTAATGCACTTCCAGCACCTGAGCAACTGAAGACCAAAAACTTTTTTTTAAAATTTTGATGGCAATGCCACCATAACAAAATTTCTCAGCTGTTGTTTCCATCTGTTCACTTCTCTCCTGCTCTCTGTGCTCACATATGCTGTATTTAGATATTCCCGATTTCCAGTAAAGTTTGAAGCCACACTGCTAGCATGTCTGAAAGGTAGCAGGACAGAATATGACCTCTTAAAGGTGTCTGGTTCCAGCTCTTCCACTGTTGCAAACTGACGCCATCCAGGCGACGACTGGCAAACAGTTCACACAACCTTGTGAAACAACAAGTGTAGCCTGCAACATGCATTGTAACATCCTCCAAGGCCTAATAAGAACAGAGAGATCCTCCACTGAAGCCGCGATCAAAGGCAGATGTTGGAAGTGGACCGAGGCTATTTTGGAACAGGCCTGTGAAGATTTATGGTACATCTCCTTGGCTCTCCCTTCTGCGAGTTACATGACAGAAAACCAGACTGATAGGCGGGAAGGCTGGTGTTTGCAGAGGTGTTTTGCTTCTGTGCCACCAGGATGCTCAGACCTCTCGCTTTCCCCCTCTCTCTTGGTCTATCCGGCCGGTTAGCGGCGTATCCTGGAGTAAGTCCACTGGTTTAACTGGGGGGACCAGTGTGGGGTTGCAGCCTTCCCACATATGTGTGTTTATGTGTGTGTAACGTTAAACCAGACACAGGCTCCTAGGAGAATCAGTTTTACTTTGCTCACAGTCTCTGTCTGTCTCTGTCTTCACACTCTCAGTGCGATCCAGCTGAGTGGGTGAAAAGCAAAGGAGAGAGAGAGGCAGCTTGTATAAGGAGGCAGTAGTCAATCATTCAGAGAGAGAAAGAGAGAGAGAGGGAGAGAGAGAGGGGGAGAAGCAGCCACTCGCTCATCCCTCACTCCAAGCTCTAAGTTTACAGGCAGCCAGGCAGATTTTCTTGGCTTGGATGCAGCGCTCATGACAGGATTTGGAGCCTGGGACGCAGGACCAACCAGAGATCTGCAGGTCCGACTGGATCAGCCCGAGCCAGATTCTCACCCTGCACAGGTAGGACTTTAATATCATACCAAAGTGCACCGGATTTATCTACCTACAGAAGATTAAATTCCCAATTTTTTGCTCAGCCAGCCGGCCATTATTCAAAATGCAAGAGAAAAAAAATTGGCAACAATGATCTGGCACCATGCATTGGTATAGTTCTTGCTGATAAAATGTAATTCCCTGCAAGCTGAGAAAGAGGCCGCAGCAAATTATATTAATGTTGAAGTAAAGTGGGCACAAGGTTGCAGAGTGTGCTGTAATAAAACAGAAAAAAGGATCAGCTTTTTACTTCTTTTTTAAATCTCTTAAAAGGCATGGACAAAGCATGAACACAACTAATTCATGCTGAGAACGTTTGAAATTTTGAATTCATTTTGCACCTTCGACTGCAGCTGTGAACATATGAATGGACAGAGCTGAGTTTGCATGAGAACAAAAACCTGAAATCACCTTTTTTTAAACTCTTGATGTTTCTTCCAGTTTTGCATTTGAAGTATTGCTGAAGTAAGCGCTCCTTTCCCACTACAAAAACTAATTTAGAATAGTTGAAGAGTCCAAGTTTATGCAGGGTCATTGCACCCCGACATTCATCTTGATTTTCCCCTGAAGGCAGATAAATTCTCCCCCGCAAAAAAACCCCCAAAACATTCTGTTGCTGATTTTAGATGCTTCCTCTGTGCTTTTGTTATGTAATCATCTGGCGGTCCCCCACGCTGCCATGACGGATCGAGCTAAACGCCAAATCTGCCAGAGCGAGGGGTTAACGTCTCCTCTTGGACCCTCTTTGTAGTGAACGGAAGGAATTTTGGATAACCACACCTACCAAGTGACTCCCATTCATTGAGCACAAAGCCGGTTCTTTATCTTGTTTTTTTTTAAAGTGTATTTTTTCAAATTTGAAGTGTTTTTTTTTGGATGATTAGATTACAAGATATTGTAAGAGATTGTATGCATGTGCAGGTTGGTTAGGTGTCATTGTCTGTGCAGCTACATGCACATCTGCACAGAAACTTACATGCCCCATGTGTGCAGAGCGAGAACAGCGTGTGGTTTCACTCTGGAATCTGAAAAAAAAAGAAAAACGAAACGGGGGAAACAGAAACTTGCTTGACTTGCACTCTGATTGCAAAGTGCAGAGGGTGGCTTTTATTACAATATCTGCTGCTTCAGCTCGCCGCGGTTAACTTGGAGTCTTTGTAGTACGAGGAGTGAAAGCATGAGTGGGAGAATTCTGCTTATGTGTGTGTGTGTGTGTGTGTGTGTGTGTGTGTGTGTTTACTGTGCAGATGTGTCTGGCAGCGATCCAGACCAGTCAACATTAGCTGGGCGGTGGGGGAAGACATTGTCTGCTTGTGTGTGTTTGAGCTCTGTTAAACATCTCATGACAGTGCTTTAACTCCCTGATTCTAATGAAGCAGCTTGCAGACACTCGAGACTTTTAATAGGAAAACAAACGAACAATTAAATGCTGCGGAATGTTGCACAATTATTTGATAAACGTCATTTTTCCATCAAATGTGACACATTTTGGCTTGAATGCTCATAAATGTGATGTTTTCTGATGGGTTTTAGTGTTGTAAAGCAGTTTTAGAGCATAATTAGATAAGAAACATGTGCAAAGATGTTTGGATGTTGCGTGAATGTTGGCATACAAGGATTCCAGGTGTGCATGAGGCTAGTCGATGGTGCTTTTGTGCAGAGAATACAAGAAAACTGCACTCTCCTGGGTGTAAAGAAGACACAAAGGCAGACAATTTGGCCCGTTTCCATTTGAAAAAGTCTTCCTCTGTTTGTTTTCTGAGCTCAGCACCTCTGACCCTCCCTGAAAAAACCCAAAGTGTCATTTTCTGTCTCTAAACTCCCCCCCACTCTTTTCCCTTTGCTGCAGAAATGAACTTGTCTGGTTTCAATTAGGCTCTCAGGGTTGTGTGAAGGTTTCTCTCTTTGCATGCTTTCTCCACACACGCTGTCTGTCACTGTCTCATCTTCTGGCTTTGGATTAAGGTTTCTGATTAGACTCCTCTCCTCTTTCGGTTCTCTGTATATTATTCTTTCACCTGTATCGCTCTAAGTCTCTTTGTTATAGCTCGATGGCGGCTCTGTTACATGGTAACCAGCTGCAGACCTTTGGGCACAGACACACTCACAGGAAACTTAGCCCAAAGGAAACAAAGTCAGGTCAGCTTACTGGGAGGCTTGCTGGCATTTGAAATGAAAAAAAAATACCTATAAGCTTGCTCCTTGTTCCTGCTCTCCAGATTTCTCAGTTTTTCATGTAACAGCCCGAATGACCGACTGTCGGCTTTCCCTGTGCATGCAGCTTGGATGGAGGCAGGATTTTTCACATTTTTTTACATGTAGCTCAGGAGAAAAAGCTCATTCTTTGTTTTTACAGCCTCCCCTTCTTGTTCTCACTTTCTCTCTGCAGCACAGTGACCCCTATGTTTCTGAACTCTTTCCATCCCTGGTGGTTTGTTCACTGTTACTGGAGCATGAAGATCCTCTGGGGGCAGCCAGTGAAGTTTGTGCAGTTCAGGTCTCAGAAACTGTGACATGAATGAGCACAGATCAGATTTTTCTGAGCTTTTATAGAAGGTCTTTCTTGTCTATCAGCCTTTAAGTCATATTCACAGAGTCTCTGGCTTGTCTTTTGTTCATTTAGAAGTCAGGGACACATATGTTCTAGCCGTATTATGTAATGTTTAATAAATAGTCAAGGTCACCAGCGGTTTAGGGCTCATGTCTCGCCACTCGATTGAGACAAGTTGGAGCTAAAGCCAATAAATCAACCATGTTTTGAACAATTTTGACTTGAATCTAGATGAAACTTGAAGGGATCCTGTATTTTTGAGCCACAAATGTAATCTGAGCACATAGGGAGTGAGAGCAAGTCTTTTATTCTGAGCCAGGTGTAATTTCCCTTGATAGTTTCTATTACGCTCCTGATTTTAATCGTGTCCTCATGACTTTCCTTCCGACTTTCGCTTTCTTCCTGTGGTTCCCTGCAAATGGTTTTCAAATATGCGAGTGGCTTCCATGTGTGTTTCTCTTGATCGCAGTCATCCCTCAACCCCGTTTTCCTGACGTAGGTGGCATGTGATGGTGTTCGAGGCCAACCTGTCTGTTTCTTCTGGTCTGGTGAAGCCAAATGACCCGTCTAAACCCACGCAGACAATACAGAAAACATACACAGACAGAGCATGTGCAGGCATATGTCTGCTTTTTGTGCTCATTTTGTTCCCTCCACTCTCAATACCTTTGTGGACTGCTGCAGTATATATGCCCCCTTCATGCGTATCTGCATAAATATACTGTTTTTATACTATATCTGCATGATATTTCTGCTGACTCTTTCACATGTTTTCACTTTGACCTTCAGTTTTTTGGACAGAATGGTCAGTTTTTCTGGCTAATGTCACTTTAGAACTCAAGCCAAACCACCTTCTTACATCACTGTAAACTTTCCACTTCGTTATGCAACACTCACAACCCTGCTTTAAGTGCATGTAATGTACAATATATAGGGTGCTACTGTGCATGTGGTCACTGAACCTTTCCCCTGAAGCTTTTAGTTAATGCTTTCATAAATAAAACACCAAGTGCAAGAGTTGATTCAACTTCCAGATAAATGCGCATTAAATACAGCAAACTTAAGCATTTACTGTATTCAGTGGTTTGTTTTGACTGAGAGTACATTTGTACTGAGTACTTGCTTATCTTTACTCATCTTCCAACTGATGAGGCAAATTGTTTTACTTTGGAAAGCCATTAGAAATGACTAATGCAAATGATCAAATGGGGATTTTTTTTCCATTTGCTCAGCAGTTTAAGACATAGCAGCATAGTTAGTGTCTGTTCAGTGCAATCTGGTAACCAAATATCTACCTCTGACGACAGAATCATGTTCTCATTGTTTCATTTCTCTGAAGGCTTTAGAGGCAGTGTTTTCTGATTGTGGTTAAAAATCCGCCCACTGCAACCAAGCCAGATATGTTAGCAAAAACTAAAATAATTAGCACCCAATATAAAATCCAACCAATTCTGTTAACAGGGTGACCTTGAGGCTTTTAAACTGCACTCTTGTTGGCATGGAGGATCTTTGCTAAACTGTGAGAAAACAGATAAAACTGCAATACAAATTTGGCACATTGTTATGCATGAAGTGCTGAAGAATAAAATATGAGTGACATACAGGAGTAACTTTAACTTTTCCAGTCTTTGGGGCTGATTCAAAAAGGCCTCTGATTGTTAGCGCAGGTTTGTTTTGACAGAATTAAAACTGAAGGACAACATTTTAGGTCCAGACCAAACTTTATTCTGGTTCAGGACAGATGTCAGTAGCAGCAAAAACAGTCTGTGTGATATTTAGAGTAGAACCCCTGAGGAAACAACTGACCAAAGCCCTGAAAGCTTTCTGCCTGATGTTTTTAAATGGTTGGAGACAGTTTTACTTTGGCATGGACTGACCAGTGGGAGCTGAGGTGGGAAATAATGCCAGACTTGAGAGGGCTAATTTGGGATGACATGGCCATTAGTTGAACCTCAGGGATGGGTTTGGCCTGAGTGGGTTTGTTATGGTCACCGCTGGAATGTGTGTTGGATATGGCAGGGCGACTCCGGCTATGGTTAACTAAGAAGGGTTGGACTTTTCCTGTTGAACAGCTGCAATGTGGAAAAGATCTAAGTGGTACCAGCAGTGGTTCAAAGGATTTGGTTCACTGATTATAGAGGGAGGTCGAGAGCATATATAGATGTGTATAAAAATGCTTTTTGGCAACCAAAGTGGATGGTCTAATCATCCTGTTTCAAACTTTTTCTTGTATTTCTTCTACATTTTGAGTGATGCTAAACCAGAGGATGAGCTTAAACAACACATTGACTGACCTATGTAGGCATTAACTGTTACGTTACTGAATTCTGGGAAGTAACAGCTCGGGGAAAACTTCATCCTGGGAATGTGTGTAGTTTTATTCAAAGTCTGTACCAAGAACTAGCCACAGCAGTGGCAGCAGTTACCCAACACCCACAACAAAATTAAAGATCAGGGAGCTGTACTATGAAGCAAGATTAGTGTGAGTGAGGTATGTTGAACCTAAAGTCTGCGTTTTAACCTGCTAGATCACCATGGTAACTGAGGCTGCATGGTTAACCTGGGATTGAAATCAGCTACAAGAAGTGCCACCGAATTCTCTAGGAGTGATACAGACTCTTGGATAAAGGAATGGATTATATCCGCAAACCTGATAAGCTGTATGTTGGTAATACCACTGAAAGAAGTCATGCACTCACACCAGGCAAACTGAATGCATTGTCTTGCCATGGGAACCTACATGCATCCAGTTAATGATGCAGAAAATGTATGAAAGTGTTTTTATACTTTGTCAAAATTCATTGTCAAGTGAAGCACAGATGTGATTGGACCATTTTGTGCGGCAGACAAGTCACATGACATGTCAAAGACCCTGTTTTACATTAACCAAGAAAGTTTACCAAAAAAGTTGATTACCGCTGTCATGATACCCAAAATCTTTGTCAAGCCAGTTAACTCAAAGGAAACCTGGCTTTATCAAGCTTGCTTCATAGCACAACCCAATTCCAAAATTAGGCAATTTTCAAAACAAATCCTCACAAAATACACTTCATCTCACAATGTTATACAAGGTTATAATGAGAAGAGGTGGATGAGTTGATTGATACCAACCATGTACTCTTTTCTTTACTGTTGTAACTAATGGCTTAACCTGAAAACAGTTAGAACACTTATACAGTTATCCAGAGAGGATGTGTCTGGGTCCACTCAAGAACTCTCTCCATGTTTTCCACCTTAGTCTAGCCTGGGAGTTTATCCTGGCTTAAGTCCCGCCTTGTGTTGAAACGTGTCTCTCATCAGCTTCATAATTGTGCAGAACAGACACCAGAACATGGACTCTGCAGCAGATGGACTGCAATAAGAGGGAACACATGTACAAAAACACCGAGACAGAAGCTGAAAAGACCGATTCACCAAGATCCTGTTGGAGAAACCAGCTCACTAGAGGTGTCTTATTGCATGACGGCTTCAGCTGAAGAAAACGAGCTCTCATGTTTGCCTCATTTGTAGGTGATTGATAGCTGGACAGTTGAAAAATGCCCAGTGGGATGGAAAGTGCATCGCCAGATACATTCTCAGCTGCTTCTGTCTGTAGTTAGTGAACATGCCCAGTCTGTTATTCACAATGGAACGACAGCATCTGCACTGACAGGCTTGTTCCACTGTGTTAGACTGGAAGACGGTAAGAGGGCTGCGGTTTGGTACAGTTGGACTGAGTCAGCGAACACATGTGTGCGTCTGTGTATGCGATGTTTCTTGGCAAACCTGTGGGTCTTGCCATTTCTCCGCTGATCACATTCGGGATCCATGACTCACCTATTTTGCCATATGACCAGCGCACCCCCGCATATTCCCGAAGACAGCGACTTTAGCACAAACAGCTGTGTGGCAGAAAACAACAATTACAGTCATTTTTTAAGCGATAATTGCTAATATTTTTCCAGTCATGGAATTTTCATATTTGTGGCTGATGATAGTTTCACAGTTTGGCAGTACAGATTGCAAGACAGAAAGGCTGCAAGAATAAGTTAAAAAAAGAAGACAGAGGAAGTAAATCAGTGTCAGGTAGTGGTTTTGAAGCAGTATTTTCAAATTTGGGGAAATATTATAAATGTCCTTTCTGGCAAAGTGAGGTAATATGAAGCTACAGTCGGCTTTTAGCTTCACTGGAAACACGAAGAAACAAGCAGTCTGGTTCTGTCCAAATGGAATGAAATCAGCTTACCAGCACCTCCATGATTAAGTAATTAACACACTGTCTTGTTTGTTTAATCCACACGAAAAAAGAAGTGAAAAAACAACAACTTGTGGTTAGTGCAAGACTGTTTCTTGGCTAATCTCAATTGGTTTCCTGGCAAGTTCACAGTGATGAAACTTCTTATGTACTGTCAAATTATTTAACCAGGGAGGCCAATTTCTCTGACTGAGCAAGTTTTTTTTTTTACTTGCCTAAACTTAACTGTATTATTGGCAGACTGGATGACACTCACAAGAGTCACTGTTGGCTTTGTTGTAGACATTTCAGATGTGAAATGCAACATGAATTGGATGGCTATTTCTCCTCAATTAAATACCAAGAAAACCAAGAAAGATACACCAAGAAGAAGCTATTAACAGTGACTGCACTAAAGCGGGAACTGAATATAAACATCTAAGGAGAGCAGCTGATGGGAATGAAGCTCCATTTACAGGAGATTGTTACAGGGATTATACTTCATTCTTTGACAGTTTGGAGTCAACACACATATACTGGATCCTTTGTTTTTGCTCATTTGTGGACAATATTCTGCTTTTCTGTTCGGATTGTTGTTAGAAATTGTTTTAATGCTAGATTGTGGATCAATAACAGCCCAGTATGACTGTGCTGTGGATCCAGAGTGAGAAAAAAGCAAGCAATCTTTTGTAAGGCATCACTTCCTGTCTTTAGTGAAGTCACGCTGTTACCATCAGGACAGAGGTACATGACACTGCCCCAGATGACTTTAAGCACCCAGAGATCCTTCATATTTTCCAGAATAGTTGTGTTAAACAAATCCAGGTGATTTTGTTGTCTTGATTGCGATGTTGCCGTGTAGCACTTTCTTGGTAGATGTCTGTATTTGTAATGTCTGGAGTTGAATTAATCCAATACAGACACAAAGAGAATTTCTGAAATCAACAAAACTAACTAAACACTACCAAGACAAAGAAACAATGTATGGCTGTTTGAGAATAAACAATCAATATGGAGAAACCAAATACGTGTAAAAAGATGCCAAAACAGACAAACAGTGCTTTAGTATGACCACAGTTTAATCTTTAACATGTTAATATGGAGCAAATGTCTTTCTTTCCCTCTAAACCTCCTTTTCCTGTTTTCTCTCCCTCTCTTCCCACTCCACTCTCACTCTGCTTTTCCACTAATTCTTTCAACATGTGCAGTGTTAACTATTTTAGTTGTCAGCGTCTCTCAACATGCGACCAGGACAAATCCATGCACATTTTACTACATATGTTGATATGATAAGTCAAATTCTCCTGTGAGCTTTTTGAAACTTTTTCTCACCTGCACAATCGCTTGAATTTATCGCTGTTTTAATTTTGTTTTTGTATTATTTTTTGGCCAAAATTCTTATTTGTTTACCCTAAATCATCCTGTGACACATAAACTGGAATGATCATGTGTTATTTAAGGGTTACACATAGTTGTGCATGGTTTGTTATTCCTCAACGTAAACAGTGGGATTCTTGCTTGTCAAATATGGTGCAAATAGTGAGCCTCTAAAAGCACAACTCAATCAAGTTGAGCTTAGTCATCCAAATGTCCTACAAAGCACCAAATAATTCACCAGCAGCAATTCAAATGTCACTTAAATGGCTAAATTGCAAGTGTAAATGTGATTTTGCATGAAGCACCCATCGAAAAATGTATTTATTTCCTCTTTGCACACAGCTGTGACCGGCTTCCTGTGTCCCCCCCAACACCGTTCTGCCAAATACAGTCAACCTAGTCACTAAGAGATCCACCCTCCATCTTTAGTTATGCATCTCCTCGCCGCCGTCATCCTCCTGCTGCTCCTCCCATCAGCTGAGCCCCGGAGAGGCCCTCGGTCGAAGGCCTTGGACAAGTTCTCCGGAGGCCGTGTCCGGGGCCGAGGCAGGGCCGGAGTCTCCAGGCGCCAAACTCAGGAGTGTAAGGAATACATGGAGGCAGGAGAGAAGTACCTGGACTGCCAGGACAGGCAGCTGACCACTGTGATGCAGGACTGGCCCACAGATATTCAGCACCTACTGCTGGCAAGAAATAAGATTCAGGTATTTACAACCAAATTTCCACCTGCATGGTGCAGAAATTCCTGCACAAACCTGCTCCAGCTGAGATGGAACACACAACTAATTATCATTTACACATATTACAGTGTTTGGTACAATTTTGTGCAACAAAGGCATCAATTTTCCTAGAGCAAAATGTCTCAAGCCTCTTATGGTGAATGTAAACCCAGCTAGCTTGCTGATACCGTGAGCATCTGTGCACCATTCATTTGGGGCCGAGATCAAAGACACACTTTCCTGCTGTGTGTGTGTGTGTGTGTGTGTGTATAAGTGGGTTATTGCAGATCTGAGAGAATGCACAGGATGTGTGTGTCATAGGTGTTGAGAGAACCAAAACAAAATGTGTTGCCAACGAGGTAATAAATAAAGGCTAATGAGTCATAGACACTGATCAAAGCAATGAAAAATGAAGACAATTAGTGAGTGGATTTTCTGTTATTTTTAGGTTTAACTTAGGCCCTATTGGATTTCCACATTATGTAACATTTAAAATGTGCTAATTAAAGCTGTAATTGGAGGTTTAATCCTGGAGTTAAAGCTGTATTAAATCAATTATGCTCTACTTTGATGTTATACACTATGTAAAAAATGTTGAAGTTGAAGTTCATGAAACATTGTCCTGCTCTGTAGTTTGCTTGAGTTCTGCTCTTGAAAAGCTCTACTTTCAGACCCAAGATGGTCGTTGTTTCCAGCTAAAAACCTCTAAAAATCTACTATATTACAACTACATGGCACCAGTGGCAGTCAAAGTTGCCAGACGGTGAACAGAGTTCATCTGAGGAGCCTAATATTGACCCAAGAAGTATGTGGAGACCAAAAGTTAATATTAATGTTGCTCCATGTGGATATGTAAGTAGTGACTATATCAATTGAAAATTGTTTGGCAATCTTCTATAAGAGTGTTGTTTCAAGACTTTAAAACCAACCTTTTGACCTTGTTGACATGTCCACATGTTGTCTTTTATTTGCTAGAAGACACGTCATGAGCCAAATAAGCAGATATTTTCTGAATTTTCTAAAGGAAGCAACAGTGTAGAGTTATATTTTATGCCATTTTTAGTCAAAGAACAATTATTAGAGAAAGAAAACTTAATTATGTAAATTTCACACAGAGAGATGAGTTTTTAGGGATTTAATGAATGACTGGAGAGAAAACTGAATTCAGAAGCTGTTATCTGACCATGAGTTCACAAGGCAAACTTGGAAAAAAAAAATAAATCCATGAGTACAAACCAGTTGTTTTCCTCAAAGCTGATTGTGTCTCCTAGCTACGATGCTGATTGCACTGAAGTGTTCACTCACTATAGTAGAGTTTTCTATTAATAAATTGAAGCTGAAACCACTGTGATAAAATCCTTGGTGCATGATGAATGTTGTAGTGCAATGGATCAACAATTTATAGTAAATCCAACAGTTTAGTTACATATAAACCAGCAGATGGTAAATGCCACAACACACTCCGAACATCTTGTAAGCAGATCCACAAAAACATCTGTTTCTTTCTCCTCCTACAGGTTCTGCGGGACAACATGTTCTCCCAGTTCACCCAGCTGAAGAGCCTGGATCTCCAGCAGAACGTCATCTCCATGGTAGAGGACGGTGCGTTCACTGGCCTCTCCCAGCTCACCACTCTGCTCCTCCAGCACAACCATCTGAAAACAGCCACCGAGGAAGTCCTGCTCCCGCTGCCCCGCCTCACCTACCTCCGTCTCTATGACAACCCCTGGAACTGCCACTGCTCATTGGACAGCCTGGTCAGGACCCTGCAGGTGCCTAGCAACCGCAACCTGGGCAACTACGCCAAGTGTGCGGAGCCTCATTCTGTGAAGGGCCAGAAGCTGAGAAAGTTGGATGTGGACTCGTTGTGTGTGGCAGACAAGAGGCCAGACGGTGGAGATGGAATGCGACCGAAGCCGCCGCCAATAAAGTTGAAGCCAGAGGCCACGTCCATGTGTCACACCTACATGTTTCCCAAACCTCTGTTGGATTGCAGCAGCAAAGGTGAGAGAATGTCAAGTTGTGCATCTCTGTAACTTAATGTATTGTGTGGTTTCCAACTAAAATGCAGTTTAGCGTAATTACACTTTGTGAAATGTGCTTAAAACCTGATGCTGATGTGACATAACTTGGATAAGGATACAACATAACTGATAACACACTAAAAAAACGTGGTTCGCTGTTGCAAACTGATGAATTATTCCCTCTGGATTGGTGGTAAGTTGCTGCTACAAGCAAAGAAGCTTAAATATCTCTGGGTCTTCTTAACGAGTGATGGGAAAAAGGAGTGGGAGATGGACATGTGTAGTAATTGTAGGCTTTGTACCGGCAATTGTGGTAAAGAGTGGTTTAATTTACCAGCTGGTCAAAGTTCTAGCCTTCACATATGATCATGAGCTCTGGGCTGTGACAGAAAGAATGAGATTCCTCCACAGGGTTGCTGGGCTCAGTTTTAGAGATCAGACATTTGGAAGGAGCTTGGAGTTGAGTTGTTGCTTCCTAGGATTAAAAGGAGCCAGTTGAGGAAGTCCGGGCATCTGGTTAGGATGCCTCCTGGGTATGTACGCTTTGGACCAAACCCTTGGGTAGATCCAGAACTTGCTAGAGGGATTACATATCTCATTTGGCCTGGGAACCTAGAAAAGGCTGCTGGGAAGAAAGATAACTGGAATGCTCTTCTCTGCCTGCTGCCACAGTGACCTGACCCTGGATTAGTGGAAGACAGTGAGTGGATTGATGATAACCCAAAGGTTCAAACAGACTCCCATATTTGATGTGTAACATGCCACAGAAACAAGGAGCAACTTATATAAAAGGTGCATTTCTGAGGTTTGCTCAGCACCCTCTGGTGTAAAGGCACGTTTGCTTCTATAATGAAACTGGGCATGAGAGTTAATTTTACAGTCTGATGTTTTGGCTACAACAAGGCAGTCGGCAGAGATGTGTTTGTTTTAATAAGTTTGGGTGTCTGAGCCTCAGGGAGGGAGCAGATTCTGCCACACAGCAGTTTTTAGTGGCAAGATTTATGGCTATGTACATGTACAGATTTATATTTGAAGGCAATTTCACATATGTCAGGCTTCCTGTTGAGACTGTTTCCTTGTGTGAGGTGTTTTGATGAGCTGCATTTTGGTGCATTTGTGTCCTAATTTATTGCGCGGTTGTATTTGAGCAAATTCTGCAACATCTCTCTTGGGTTTGAGTTGTAATCTGAACGCATCCTTTAATTTTCTGCAGATTTCTGTAGCTCAAGAGATTTCAGAAGGCAGTAATAAGATGGATCATTCAGTGTTTGTGGTTTTAATTTTATCACCACTCTGCATGGGTAAAAAGCTTCAGAAATAAATCAAAAAACAAAACAGGAAAATCCAAATAAAAGAATGAGAAGAGAGGAAACCGAGTGCTTCTCCAACTTTCTTTCTGCCCCACATGTTTTTACATCTGGTTCTATGAAACTGCTATCAAAAGTGGCTGTAACTGCTCCAGTGTTGCTTTTCAAAGAGGCGCAGATGACAATTCCTGGATTCTGTGAAGATGGATCGCCCTTGGTTACTTTTATGTGGGCTCTTTATACTTAATTGCTCTGACACTTTTTGCCTTTTGTCGTCTTCTGCTCGTCCATTGAACACAACACACTGTACAACACATTGAACTCAAGGATTGCCTGTGTCCAAGCGAGCTCCCACATTGGAATGAGCAATTGAATACAAGTATAAATGGAGAGCTTATGCCCTCTTTTACAGACAAGCCAATACTGCACAATGCAGCGTCTGTGTTGTGTAAATGCTCGAGGAAGCCTTTTGCATATTTTCCTAATAATTTTTTTCTCTACAGTGAGACTTTTGAATCAATTCTTTATCTGAACCACTAGAAGGTTCCTCTGTTTCTCTCACATGCTGATTATCCCATCCATCTGTCCACATCTTTCCTTTTTTTTAAAAAATTACCCAGTAATAACTCTCTCCATCCTGCCTCCTTCTAAACCATTCCACACCATAAAAGCTATATGTGATGTGTGAATGTTCCCTAATACACTACAGCTGTTGTGCATGATATTCAGTGCATGGTTTCAGCTCTTTTGATTTGGAAGGACACCCAAGCTGATGGGGCCATTAGATGTCACCACATGATTGGAGTGTTTTCGTTTTGTGCACCAGATTCCTGCTTCAGTGTTTTCATTAGTTGCGATGCTTGTGTGAGATCTCGTCACAGGTAGATTATATTGTTACGCTGAGATGCTTTCTTCTCTGCCTTTTGTCTTCTTTACAGTCTAAATGCTCACAGATGTGCACAGAGTTTGGTCTGCAGAGATGTGAAATAGCCATGAAAACTTTGGATTAAGTCATAAAGTATGATATACAACATTAACATGGTAACCCCCATGATTCGATCTCGCTCACCTTATATGGAATTCCATGACTTCACCTCAAGTAAGGAGCTGCTTTTTTAGAAAATCAGGGCATCGCTGCTCTCCCAATGTTCCATAATACAAATCCTTCTCCAACCCGCAGGAACATTGCAAAGAAACCACAGTCAAAACGTCTGCTTTTAGGCCCCCGTTCTGCTCCATCTACTGCCCTCTATACCATTTATACAATATGCTCCCATTAAATCGAGTGCAACCAGAGCTCCCGTGGTACCTCATAAATTATCCCGTAAACAAACAAAAAGCTGTGTTTACATTCACTAACTAATTTCAAATGCTTTTCCTTCTTCATAAAAGATTTGCAAATCCGTTGTTAAAGTGCATATTTACCAGCTTCCATTCGTCTTCCTCTTATTTGCTTTTGTTGCAGGCTGCTAATAACTGAAATATCATGGAACCATCAACAGGGATGTGGATTGTTTAGCTGGCAGACTCCAGCGTATGGGATTTTATTCATGATACAATCTAACAGGAACTCACTTGTGAAAATATTGTTTCACTACTATACTAGATGCCAGAAAGCTTTATATTGTGTTTAAAAAATATATATATTATGGCATCAGCTAAAATTATAGAACTATAAATGGTCTGCTATGGTTGATATTAAGGTGTATTGAATGGAGATGTTACCACCAGTTGTGCGATAGAACAAAGGTTTTTGACTGTGTGCCTGATTCACATTGGGCAGTTTTACTTTATTCAGTTGATTGACAGTTATTCATGATAATGCACCAAAAAAAGCCCCAAAAAACAAAGACAACAAGGATAAAGATTCCAAACAAGCAAAATGTTGCAGGATTTAAACAATTAAAGATTTTCCATGAGGAAAGAAAGTGCATTTTTATTCAAATTTGCAATGAGTCAAATAACCAGAACATACGGATTTGCACAGAATTTGGTTCTTTCAAGTCTCCATTTGGTTTTGGTGCACAATCTCTGCTTGGTAGTCCAGTTTTGCCCAGAAACATCCCATACAATTTAGTCCTTGGACTGACTGAATGTCAAAGTAGTGAAACTGATGTAAAAGTTGAGCGAAACAAGAGGATGAACAAGAGTATTGGACTTTTTTTGTTAGATGTGAGCAGGCAGGGACTGAGAAATACAAATCCCACGGCTGAGTGGAAACCTACTCTAATCCCTCTGTCTTGAAACTCTATTTTTTTCCACTTGTCTATCTCTCTCTCTCTCGCTGTTTTTCTCCCGAGTCTCCATGACTCCCTTCTTCTCTGAGGTGAACCACAGCAGATTTCAGTCTCCACATGGTTCTCAGTGGAGAGAAATGCTGTGGTCGGAGTTTTTCATGCTGTATTTCTTGAAGATGGGACTTTAGACTCGAATGATATCAGAATTTGCCTTCAGATTTTGTCTTTTTTAGGTCTTTTTTTTCATGTCTTGGACTAATCAATTAAGAACTGCATTTAGATTTGTCATATAATTTTAAGGCATTGTTTTCCATTTTTGAACCATCTAGACTCCTTGCAACAATGTCATATTGTATTTTCAGTCCTTAAAAGTGCAGCAACTCACTGGAAACCAACAAAGTCACTGTAGAGGTGAATCTGTATGTGGCAGTTCTCCCTACATGCCACATTTTAAACACATTACGTGCAATTCAGCTCATGCAAAGTCAGCTCTGAAGTGGCATATGCATGTCCCAAACCCCAATGTGCTCAAATCACATTAGCTTATATAAAAGCCCCCCTCATTCCGGATATTCCAAGTCATTATGCATATGCCAGATGTGTTACATTAGAGCAAAAATCATCTTACAGTCATTAGGTTTTTCTCCACAAATCTCCCAATGTTGCTCAGAAACCCATCTCCAGGGTGTTGATTGTTTTGTCCTAGATTTTGCCTTCCAGACTGCGCTCATAAGGTCGATAAATCACACTGGAGCTTTCAGAGGTAACATAAATCCTGCGTAGAAACATCAGGCCATCTGAGTGGGCAGGCGAGAAGTGAGTCATGTATATATGGCGAGTGGACTCCCACATGCTTGATGTTATGTCATGCTCTCCCTGGACTTCCTGGATCATCAGTGGGTAAAGATAGCCAGCAGAGGAATCAGGACACAGAGGTCAAGAGCATGAATGAAAAAGAGGACAGTATCATGCATCAGGCTGTATGAAGCTTCTGCAGGAGTTTCAGTGCAACTGATTTTTGCATTCTGAGCGGAAACGACCACTGAAGCCAATTTAACATGACTTAAACCCGCAATACTATCTCTGTAAGGAACCACCTGCACTTATTTGGTTTTAGTAATAAATATAACTTGGCAATCTATAAACACGGTTGTCAGGATGTTTAGAAAAAGCTTTTTACCTCTGCTTGAATAATGACAGAGAGTATATTATGTAATGGCCAAACATACCTTGCATGAAAAATCCAGAAGCAACAAATACATTCAACTTAAGGGTTGAATATAGATTTTTTCAAGTCCTTTATTAAACATAAAAAAAATCCCATCCCTGCTCAGTTTGTTGCTTCAGTCTGGGTTAGCATCACTTCTTTTCCCAATGTGCAAACCATTATTTTCAACTTTGATGCCATTAAACCTCTCGAATGGTTCCATAATTTGCATTGTGTACAGTTTTGCAGCCAAAATGCAAGTGAGAAAGACCCATGTTAAATATTAACTGATTTGCTGAACATATTCCGCCTAAATCTGTGAAGAAAACACATGAATCCAGCTTCCTCCCCATCTACTTTAGGGCAAGATTCCAAACTGAGAAAAAAAATCACTGCATTATATCACACATCTGACCCCAGAGTTCTCATGTCAGCGCCGTAAAATATGAACTGCTTCCGTTTCTGCTGTCTAAACATATTGCGACACCTGCTCCATATGGATTCAGTCTTATTGGGGCAAATTAAATATACAGCTACTGAAGGAGCTGCATATTTCACGCTTTGGGAAGGTGACAATGATGGCGTTGCTGCGAGATATTTTATGGAATGTAAGGAGAAGAAAAGCAGGGAAGAAACTAAGGCTGCAGACTTTCACTTAGTGCTGCATGTCCACGTAAATCACCAGCAGTGCTAACCCATACACTCTGGAGTGGGATATGTAGATAAATGGGCAGATTAATGGGCAGCCGTCCTACTATATCATGGAAACAGCTCAGCCCTATGCGTTCAAACTATGTAAATACTGCTGTGCATTAACTGCAATGTATACTCCATGTGTTTAACTCTTGCCAGAAGTAGAACATCCATGTTTTTGCGGTGTAAATTGCTGCTTAAAGAAGTTTTAACTTGGCACTTTAATGTAAATCAGGTGATAAACAATGAAATCAATCAGAAATGTAACAAACAAATTGGATTTATAGGAGTTTTTGTAGGTTGAACCACTTCCACAATGGATGAGATTCTCAGGTGGTAATAAAGCACAAGGCGTTTTTTTTTTCTTTCTCTTGACAGAAAAGTCCAGGAAGGACAGATGTTTGCTGGAGTAATGAGTCCAGCAGATTCAGCAGAAAGCAGCAGTCCAAACTCAGTTAAGAATCAATGACTTTTACTTTTCCGGACATGTTCTCTCTCTTCCTCTTCCTCCCTGAATGTTTGTTCATCCAGCGGTCCAATCGATAGAGGTTAACAGATGGTGAAGTAGGAATTAGCTTTATCTTAAATACTTGCTCCATTTAAAATCAGGAGATTAAAAGATAGGACTTCCTGAAATCGCATTTAGCTCCAGGAAACACTGCAACTCAAGATTAGAAGCAACATAATGGCCCTTTAAAAAAAAAAAAAAAAAAAAAAAGACTTGTTACCAAGAGAACAATATCTGATCGGAGACACTTATCCAGGCTTAAACTACTGTCAGTGCTGGATCCACAGAGTAGCAACTTATACTCATTCACTCTAAAACACAGATGACCACAGATGCACTTCTCTCTCTTCTCTCTGAGAAGATTTTTTTTGGCTCCAAAAGTCTGATTCCTCAGAAGGGAGCCTGGGAATCGGGGTCTGATGTTAGAATGATCGCGTTTTTCCAGCTTATTTTCCTAAATCTGTAAATGTGCTTGGATGCGGTTGCAGACACATGTACACCTCGGGCTGACCGGGAATCCCCCCCGGGGCATTTTCTGAGCAGAAGTTCCCACTGTGGCCGACCGATAAGTTGAAACATGGAGCTGAAAAGTCTCCAAAGTCTGTTCCTGCCTTTGTAAATGTCTGCTGCAGCGTTCATCAGACATCACACAGCGATAATCATTACATTTCCTGACTGCACTGACTGCATCTGTGCGTATTCTGAATATACGTGTGTGTGTGTAATTATGTTTTCTAAGAGTCTGTGATGATTTATGGCACCATGCGTCCATGATACAACATCTGTAGCAGTAGAGTGTGCATAAAAACTGCAACATCTGCACCATAAAAGTGTCCGTAAGCATTCTTCTGAGCAAATTCTGCACTCGGTGTAAATAAATATATGCAGGAAACTAGTAAGAACGCTTTACCGCACACATATCATACACAGTCTTTCTTTGTTGTTTTTTTCCCCCAAATCGACAGAAAAAGCACTCATTTTACATCAAAAATAAACATCATTTGAATATGTCTTCATCGGTACTTAGCGCCAAAACACACTCGTGTTTCGTCTCATCTGCAACCATTTTGCTGACGGCTGCAAAAACAATGGCTCATTTTGATGATGCAGGTTATATCGGCCACCTAGTCTGCTTTAGACAGAAATACAGCATGATTCATATGAGCAGACGAGACCTTTAGTTTGAAAAATCGTCTTGTATTTGCACAAATTGCAGGTGACAGAAGTCTAATGACAACATGAGCCACGAAATCAGTCAGAAAGTCGAACTTGTGCAATCAAACCTTCATTGTAGCTTCATATTGACTGCATTAAATCTGTATTTTACCTGCCTCGACATTGCTCGGATGGTAAAACATTTACGAAATGTGTCTCAGCGTGGGACTGATTTAAAACTCCGGAGAGGCTCTGCTATACAGATTGGATGTGTAGGACTGAGTCGCTGTTTTGTACATTAAAGTTTTCAAAGACAAATGTGAACGTGTGTGTATGTGTGGGACTGAAAACTATTGTGAAAAAAAGTGGAAAAAAACAGAACCTCCCATTTGGCAAATAAGTGAAATATTGATATGCATGCTGTGGCCCTTGACTCCTTCTTGAAAATGTGAAATCTTGCATAAAGCCAACAAAACATCTTGAAAACACAAAGATGCAGACAGACTGAGTTTCTATTCAGATTTCCTTAGTTGTGCACATCGGTCAACAGGTATACATGACTGAATCTTTACCTCTTCTGCTAATATAAATACTCGTTTTCCATCGGGACAAATATGAAATTTAAATTGCTATATTTTAAGGACAGTACATTTTTTTCTTATGTCTGAGTTTCAAGCTTAATATTTCCATAATTTTCTTTCTCCCACGTCAGATTTGAATCACATCCCGTCTGACCTGCCGTCTGACATCGTGAAGATGGATCTGTCCAGCAACAGCATCAAACATCTCAGGCCCAAACAGTTCCTGCTGTCCAAAGACCTCAAACTGCTCAACCTTAGCAGCAACAGCCTGCACCGTATAGATACAGGTAAAGCAACAGTACTGCCCTCTGCACATACCAGAGTTTCTAGTCACACAAATACCTTATGTAGACCCAATATGGACTCAAAAGACCCAAATGCACACTCCAGAGAAACAAGAATATTTGCAAGACTAAACAGATCAAGCAACAAATGAAGTTGCAGGTTAGTAGGTGAGGTCAAAAAGTACAAAACAAGATCATAAATGGTTGGAAAGATCAGGTGAAGTGCAGAAACACAGACCAATGGTGTAAGCTAGTGAGTAAACTGGATGCAGGTTAGGAAAATGGCGGTAAAAAATGGCAGGAAAGCAGAACCGGTAATAGTGCTTGGCCTGAAACAACAGGAGACTTGGAAGCAGGGAAACAAGCAACTAAAACAGAATGAATTCAAACTTTTTAAGCCTTTTTTTGCATTTGGCCTGTTGGGCCAGAAACAGCGCAGGTTTAGTTACTGAAAACAGAGCTTTTGGGAAACTCTTTCTCAGGTGCAGAGGTTCAGAAAACTCTGTGTAGAATGTTGACGTGTAGACAAGGAAAACAGAATGTTTTTTCTCGTCATATTAGAGCGGGTGTCGTCATCCGTTGTATTTTGTGCAACTGCAGACATAACCAAAGTAGTGCCATTGCTAACCATGCTAACTTCTTGCATGTTTACACATAAACATACAGTTACTGGAGCAAAGGAGTTACAATCAGTCAACACACTTGAGCCCTATTTTTCAAAATACCTTTGTACATGTGGACGAGACCCACAATGCAAAATTGTGACATTATATGGCCATAAAGGTTGTTTTTCTAATGACAAAATACATTATACCAACAGTGATCACAACAATGAACTAAAGCAAGACACAGCTTAGATTCTTAAAGAAAACTGTCAGTGGTTATATTAAACAATGTAGATCACTGAATGAAAACCTTGCACCAGGACGGCTGATATTCTCTGTCTAATTTCCACATTATAGGGTTCCCGAATGAAAACTGATCTGTTGTTATATGTAAAATACCTTTAAGATATTCCAGTAATGCTAAATCGATCAGCACTCTGGCTGCCCTCAACAGTTTTTCATTGATCTTCTGCAGTAAAATGTTCTTCTTTGCAGCATAAACAAGAATACCTTACAGTCTTATGTTTCTTGGTGGATCAAGGGTGAACGACACTGAGTTCAAAAATTCAACTTGGCAGTTTTTGCATAGAAATGGAGATATAAATCAAATATTTTTCGAGTCTTCCAGGCTACATTTCCAGATGAACTCAACTGTAGGTTAAATTGGGGCATTAAAATCTGAGTTCACAATAGAAATCGGGAAATATTTGTTACAAAGGGTGCCATATGCATCTAACAACTAGCAATGCACGCACCAAAACATACCACAGGCACCGGTAGGAAGCACAGCAGCAGCTGATGTGGAGAAAAATGGTCTCAGATGATGGTGATTTATTAGAAAGGTGCCTTTTACCACCATCTTTTCACTTCACTGGCATATTAACCTGAATTAGGGGCTCATCAGTGCTTTCCTTGTCAGTCAAGGTTAAACCTTTATTTAACAGGCCACATTTAAGAAAGCAAATATTTGACTCTTAGTATTAAATAGAGATCAAAGCAAAGCTGCAAAAAATTTCAAGTTGCTTCCTCATGAAAAACTAGAGCATTTAGTGTTGTGGAGTTCATTTTTAATGAAGCAGAGCATCTATTCTGAATACTAATGCTGCCTCAGCAACAGAAGAGCAGCAGTAAAACGAAAAAAAAGTGCATATTCACTACTCTCATCACGCTAATGATGTCTGGGCTCATGTCTTCGTGCCCGGGAGGGAAATCCATTACTAAAAGCTCGTAGTTTTATTCATTATCCTGCAACACATGTAAACAATCTACTGCAGTTCGCCCCAGTGTGTCGAAAACTATTTGGAAAGTGCAAAATAAATTCTTTATAATTCTGAGAGCCTGTGATAGTCGGTGACATGTGGTCTCAATCCTCGGTCCTCCTTCTAATCATGTTCACATTCAGAGAAAAATAAAAGAGGCTGTTTGTTGATGCTTTTCATGTGGTGGATGACCAGAAAGGAAATAAAAAAAAAATTCAACTCCGAGGCTGCAGCACGCTTAGAATAGAACTCAACAATGCACCAGTATTTGTAATATTATTTCAGCTGCGGTTTTGGCCGGTTGTTGTGCCAGATTGTTGCGGTTTTTCTCGGCAAGGCAACTCCCTAAATAGACAAAACAATAATTTAAGGAGTCACTGGAAAGTACAGTGTATATAAAGGTTAATTTTCTGCAATTTCCTCCTGACTAATAGCTTGATATTTCGGGATGTGCAACAATGTGGGTACCATTAGTCCAAAATAAGTCGGTGCAGGCAATCCAAAGCTACTTTTATTGTTTTGAGGTGCTGTAAATGAAGACTTTTGCTTTGTAATTTGTTCAAAAACAAACAATGTCAGTAACTTTAAAGAATGGCAAGATGCGAATGGCAGGAAGCAAAGAATCGGTTATGGAAAAAGTGACATTTTACACCAACCAGGGACATTAATGAGTAAGTTGGAACTGTGAGAGAATTGTGTTTGTTGCAGAAGATTACAGAGGGTGTTGACTGTGCCCAAAAAGGAAAATTAACAGTGGCGAATATGGGTTATCCAGTGTAGACAATCAAGAGATAAGACAAAAGTAGAAAGTGAATAAAAGGCCTCACCCCTCCCGTACTAAATTATGATATCATCTGTTACAGTAAATAAAATAGACAACGGAAGGATCTCCGTCATTAACATCCACTCCTCATTTTCCTTCATGTCTCCAATTTCAGTGACATTTTTCTTCTCACTACTATATGTTCCACACACTTTTCCTCCTCTTCCTCCTCCTCTTTTTCTTCCTCCTCTCTTCCGCTCTGTAAAGATCAAAGCTGGGCCAAAGGCTACACTGGACAGCATGAAACAGTCTCCGCTGTCCCATTACTCCCACTCAAAACACATGCACACAGTGGAAAAGCAGACCGCTGACAATGTCTGGAACCTTTCAGAGGATGTCAGCTGTCACCTTTTAGCTCCACTTAGTGGGATCGTGGAGCTCATGAAGCCAAACTTCAAGTGACAGTCCATTCATTGATTCACCCTGTTATATCCACTCGAGTTGTTTACATGCAGTTAAATAAAGAAGTGCAACTGCAACTTGTAATCTGTAAGAAAACACTTGCATCGCTGCTGTCTTTGGAAAACAATTCATAGCAACAGTTTTCATGACTGTAAAATGACTGTAATTCACTTTTGAAAGATTATATGCAATATATATATATTTTTTTTATATGCAATATAAATGTTTGAAGTGTTTGATAAATGTAAAATATTCAGTCAACCATCTCAAAATGCATCATTACCAAGAGCATCTTTCTTCATTCCTGAAAGGTTTATATTTTGTACGATGGATGGCAGAAGTGTTGTGTATGAATATTAGAGACATGACTTTTAAAATGTAACATTAACCCAAATCCTTTATTTTTTTAAAGACTCTTTGCACTGTAAAAGGATAGCCATTAAATTCTGTTGTACTTGTGCAAAGATTATAAGGACATTCACATTAAGTTGCATCATTTTGGCCACTAGGGGGCAGAAGAAATCCGTAACATGCATTTTATTGTATTGTATAGTTGTTTGCTGACTATTTATGTTGCTGACATAAAAAAAGGCATCCAGTTGGAATTGTCAAGCTCTACACAACTTCAAGCTCTGATTTTGGCCTCCGCCAAGGCTCTGCTGATTTTATCACAGTCACTAGTCTCTTAGTCTTTCATGTTTGGTTTGATGCTCAACAGATAGTGAACAGTGAAGCTTTTTCTACAAAAACAGCTGCAGCTTTCAACAGATAAAATTGAAAAACGACCAAAACAAGTTGCTGAAGGAGGCCAGAAACCTCTGAAGAGCAAAGGGAAACTACAATAGAGTGGTAATTCTTTGTGGTGTCTCTCCTACAGCCAACCCTTTCACATTAAATAGTTATTTGACTCTTTGTTGATAATGAAAATTTTTCTTGGCTCTATGAATGTATTAAAAATAAACACCACAAGGAAAAAAGAATCAGGAGTGTCTGGACAGAAAAGAACAGAGGACAAAGCTTTGAGTATGCAGAAAGCAGCGTGAAAAGCCAACTAATTAGTTTTATTTTTCTTTTCCAGCTGCATTCGCAGGCCTGCTGTACCTCCGTGAACTTGATCTGTCCAACAACAGCCTCCATTACTTCCAGTACGGCGTGCTGGAGGACCTCTACTTCCTGCGAAAGCTCTCGTTGGGGAACAACCCCTGGATCTGCGACTACAACATCCACTACCTGGTCTACTGGCTGAAGCACCACCCCGGCGTGTTTCACACCGGCCTGATCTGCTCGGAGCCGCAGGAGTTCAGGGGCTGGAGGGTCGAAGACTATGTCAAGACGTACAACGGGGAATGTCCCAAGGATAAACAAACTGAGGGGAACGATACGGGACAGGGGGCGCAAGGAGGGTCCGAAAATGAGGCGCAAGAGGTGGTCGGGGAGACGACTGAGGGACAGGGTGAACGTCTCCCAAGACCCCTGAAAGAGAAGAAGCCCAACACCTTCGAAATCATCAGGTTAAGTTAGAATGGAGGTAGATCACTGGACTGGTGGTTTAGTATGGAGGGAAATTTACACAAGAGCTTTAAAATGAAGGTCTGAGGATAAACTGAACAGTGGTTAAATAAAGGTAGACTCAGTAATGTTAAAAAGCACAATTTTGGGATAAAATCAATTATTTGAGCTTAAGATGTCAACTTAGTAGTAAAAAAAAAAAAGGATCAATTTATCTTGTTAGATTAAAAGTTTATTCCTTGCAGCACCATATTGCTAAGTTTACCTTTAATAGACGAACTACGAAAGATTTCATTTGAGGTTTTCCTTTTATATTTTTTGCAAAACATTCCCAATTAGGTCTGTTTTGGATTTAATACTCCTCAGTTCCCCCCCCCAGAAAAATGCGTCTTTGAATTTCCCACACAGTGAACTACAGGTGCTCTCTTTTGTTTCCCATTACAGTAATTTTAATATTGACTTCAGGATATACTACTTTTTTCCTTTCCCCCCTCCTTCAAAAAAGTAGTTTTGGTCTTGTTTGTATTAATGTATGATATTGTCTACCTGTTTTTCTGGAAATAAAATTGGGTTTATTTTTCTGAATACTTGCTTTGGTAAAGTGATGGACAGACATGACCGAAAGCAAACATCTTTTTTTTTTTTTTTTTTTAAAAACATATATTTATTGTTTTTCTTTTATACAAAAACATCAACACTGAACATGGCAGAGATAAAGTAATAATAATATAATGGTACAAAAAAAAACCCTCCAAAAAAAAACAAAACAAGAAAAAAAAAAAAAAAAAAAAAAGAGGGGATATTTAAATAAATGGAATAAGATGAAAATAAATAAATGAACCTCAGTAATGGATTACCAACTTACTTTGCTAAGTGTAGCAGATGGAGACATCTAATACATTACATAGTAAAATAGGACATAGATATAAAGTAAAATAAAAATAAAATTGTGGAAGTACATCTCCATAGTCAATGAATTCAACTGGCTAGTTAGCTCAGTCATTCACCATCCCTCCAATGTCACCAATCTTTATTAATTCTAGAAACATCCTCCAAATGATATAGAATTCCGAAGCTCTCTTTTTAACCATATATGTCAGTTTCTCAAGAGCCAAACTTGAGGTTAAGTTAGTTAGAAAGCAAACATCTTTAATTACATACTGACTTTGTACCTACAGCGCAGAGCTCCCACTCATCCATTAAAAATGACAGGACGCAGATGTACCTCACAGCGCAGTGACTCATCGGTTTAATGAGGACATGAAATTTCCAGACACTTTGCCGAGAATATGCCAAAAAAGCGCCACGACTGATAATTTGGGGAAAGCCTGCCAGATTATAAAAATGAGCAGATATGAGATGTTTACAATGAACAGTAGGGATGATGGAAACTTTGAGTCTAGTACAAATCAGGCGTTTTTGGTTCACTTTGACCTCTGAATCTACTCAAATACACCTTAAAGGATCTGCAGGTGACATTTCTGGAAAAAAAAGAGCATTTTACATGTGCAAAAAATGGAACTCTGTAGATTATATTTAATGTTTTTGGAAATCAAAAACAGTCGCTTTTCACTGATAGTCAGTTGGTGACCCTAACATGAGGTCTTTCTCCAAAACCTCATGTATTCTTAGCTATGAGGACGTCATATATTGAGCCCCAAGATGAGCTTGATACAATCCATCCATCAATTATCTATACACTGCTTAATCCTCACTAGGGTCGCGGGGGGGCTGAAGTCTATCCCAGCTGACTCCCTGGACAGATTGCTAGTCTGTCTCAGGGCTACATATAGAGACAAACAGTCACACTCGCATTCACACCTATGGACAATTTAGAATGATCAATTAACCTCAGCATGTTTTTGGACTGTGGGAGGAAGCCGGAGTACCCGGAGAGAACCCACGCATGCACAGGGAGAACATGTCAACTCCAGTCATATTATATTAATCATTTATTGATTATCAGATGGAGCACTGCTTTTGAGAAAGAACCAAACTAAGCAAACTAAACTTGGTTTGTTCCCTTAAGGTGAGATCCAGGTGGTTCAAGCATTGTGCAACCAAATCGATAAACTCTGATACAGATTAGCTGCATCGCTGTCAGAAAACAACAATCGGAATGGTTCCAGCTACATTACTTCAAGGTTTCAATAAGGTCTGCCAACTTGGCATTCGACACAAAGAAAGATTATATCCTGAATGTGAGCCTTGTCAGCTCGATTTTAGAGGAAGTAATCTTGGCACAGCTTGCCCTTAAGGATGATTTGACTTTTTTCCTGTCTCCTGGCTTGCATCTAAACCTGGTTAATTGTTTCTTAGTGCGCTCACAGATGTTTTAAATCACTTTTATTGTGTAAGGAAGTGAGTGTCCAGCAACAACAGTCATGTGTAACAGAACACTACCATCTAGTGTTCAAAGGAAATAGTTGCGTCAGAGGATGATTTAAAGATTTGAGGAGGGTGTTGTGCCAGTATTCGTCACAGCTCAAACTTCTTCAAGGTAGTTCTCAGACAGTGAAAAGAAATTTAAATACAGCTTGTTACATTTGATTAAATTCTAGCCATTCTTCTTCATGTGGGGAATTAGTATCTGATTGAGCACGACAACAAAATAGACATCAGAGTGGAAATGTCAAGTCATAGAGCAGAAATCACAAGTCAATAGCAAGTCATATATCTGGGATGCATAGAATTAATAAGGGTTGTCGATTCCAGCCGGTAGAATGTTTTCCCAATGTTCCTGAAGGCCTTGGTGAAGTTAGCAGACATTTTGGGAGACAGGATCATGTTGTTGGACATGTCCAACCAGAACATTCTGCAGATGTTCAATGGGTGACATATCTAGAAGTATGCAGGCCATGGTAGGAGTGGAGGATTTTTAGCTGCTATATGCAGCAGTGCATATTCTGGTGGGATTCTGTCTTGTTGACATGTCAAGTGATGGTGGCAAATGGACAGGATAACAATAGATGTGAGGATTTCATCTCGATATCATTAGATATTGAGCTAGGCCTTGTGGTATTATTTGTTCATGACATATTCCTGCCTACAATATCACTTCTCCTTCTCTATGAGCCACCTAAATGTTGACATCCACACATTGTTCACCCATGAGACACCAAACGCAAAGTCTGCCAACTGAAAAGATGATAAATCAACAAAAAAGGCCGTCCTCAATGTTGATAGCGTCCAATGAACGTAAGTGGGTACCAACTGGAGCTGATTACATTGCTCTGCTTTTAGGTGAAGGCCTTGGTATGGGCGTCATTATAGCAAACCATATTCCCTTCTGTGATTCCTTACACTTTGAGCAGATATCTTCTGGTTGTTGGTCAAACACCACAAATTTCATCAGCAGTGCAGCTGATCACAAATGATTTTACAGATGGACAAGCTGGATGTGATGATCCTAAGCTCTAGTGGTGTCAGATTGCCTGTCGTACCATGTTGTTTGAAACTAATTCTTAGATGACAAATGGCGGAATTGTGGACATTCAAGTGCCTGACTACTGCCATAGCTAACATACTAACATCCAGCATGCCAACAACCAAGTCTCGTCTCCCTCTTGTCATCTGTGGCATCATTCCATTTGAATAAAGTTGAATTTTGAGGTGACTTCCGATCGTCATGGGTGAACAAAACTATTTATTGGTCACAAGCTGATCATTGCCCTTTAAAGCCACATCTGACAAGAGTGTGGATTAACTAAAGGATAACCATAGGAACAGAAATTAAATTTTGAACTTTTTCTTTAAGTCAGAAAAGAAGACCATTTACTCGCTGCAGTTAACATGGTCTACAGATTATTGAATGGTTTTAATCATTTGAAAATACAATAAATCATCTAGTATGGCCTTCAAACTTTCATCTCAACCTACTTGGGAGTTTTGATAGATGTTGGACTGACAGCGCTTTATTCCACCATCAACACACCAAATGAGAAAATACTTGTAGAAACTAAGCCACAGTATTGATTTGTTGCTAATGTGTATGTGACCCTCTTAGCCAAAGCACTAAAATAGAAATAGGTTCCCAAACAGAACAGATTTGCGGTGCTCCAAGCGTAATGCACGCCCCCCTCATTAGGTGAGCTTAAATGAAAGTAATAAGTCAACCTCAGGGGACTGTTGGGGTTGTGACTCTTTGGCACTGTTATTTTGGTAATTAGTGGCTGAAAAACCTGCTTTAGAAAACCGTTGTTCCTCACAGCAGGTCAGTTTTGACCCTGATTTATTATGTGGACTGACAAGAAACTGAAAGAGACCATTTGGAACACAACCAAAGCAATTCATGACAAAGTGAGACATCATCATGTTTAGAACCGTCACAAGACAAAGTCAAACAAATATGAATAATTCACAGTGTTTTGGTTTGCAGCAAGTTCTCGTGGATGTTTTCCAGCATCACAGCGGCATCACAAGAAGGGCTGAAATCTCATCTTATAGTCCTTTTCCAGGTTTTTAGAAGTTTTCTCAGCAGCGTGAAGCATGAAGACAGCATTTAGACAAAATAAAACACAAAGAATAGTAATTCCAATGTAAAAACACAGAAGAGATACAGAACTGTGAATCCGTTTCCTTGGGTGACATTAAAAACCATGACATTAACTAAAAAATGCCAACAGTTCAGGTATAATTGATGCAGATAAGACTGGTCACTGTAACCTTCGTAGAACACTGATGACACCCCTCACCATCACCATTTTCTCTTATTTGTTTACTGGCAAACATGCCTGGTTCACAGTTCTCTCAGGTCAGGTAGGTCCCAGAAAGTACACTGAATTGATATTTTTAATACTTTAAAATATTTTCCTTAATCTCCTCAATGCAAAGGTTCTTGGTTCTCGAGGTCCTGCTGGTTCTAACCCACATCCAAAGATTTTTCTTCCATTCCTGTCCAATATTTTAATAAAGTCCTTCAGTTTATAATCTCGAACATCCCCATCCTCTCTTCCTGTGCATCAGCAACACGTCTTCTTCTCTGTAGGTGTATATGCAGCTGCAGCGCCATCGACTGGTCGAGAATTGGATCTGAGGAGAACGTGAGGTGTGTTGCCGTCCAAGTCCCCCTGCTGGACATAAAGGCCATTACGAGACAGCAGCTCTCTGGCCATCATCAGGAAGGCTTCTTCTACATTCTGACTCTCCTAGATGGGAAAAAAACATTCATGTAACAACTATAACCAACTGCAGAACCTCTCCTTTGTGTTTTAGCTGTGTAGAAACACGCTTTACCTTTGCAGATGTTTCTAGAGCAGCTAGGATCCCTTTCTCCTTTGCTAGATTGCAGGCCTCCTCAAACTGAACCTGCCGTTCGTCCTCCAGGTCACATTTGTTGCCTACATGGAAACAAACAGTAAGCTGAGTGATGTATACACAATATCCCAATTTACATGCTAACATCTCAGCATGATTAGGTGTACATACAGCGCTGTAAGTACTTCTGCAAACATACGTTTTAAAGTGGAATGCGAACAGCAATATGTTTGAAGGTACTTTGTTGTACTGGAGTTGATTCAGCAAACTGACAGTTTAAATTTCCCCACGTTAGCATTCATAAAGTGAATAAATTTGAATTAAAGTTGAAAATATTTATCAACCCCTCCATCAGCAGCACATTGCTTTGTGTTTCAATTCACTTGCTTTTTACTATTCAAATAACAATAGTTTAAAGTTAGAAATTTATTTTCAAAAGATTTTCTTTCACAGTTTTTGATACCTGTGGGCTGCTCAAAGTCCTTAGAATAAAATCTGAAGCATGATATGTAATATTGACTTGCGAGCTAAATATTTGTGCATTTAAATATTTAGAGGCCACAGACTAACTCCACAAGGTGTATAGTATAGATTTGCACAAGCAAACTACACTACGGTATTAATTATGCATTTGTAATGAAGCATTTTTTTGGAAATAGTTTCTGGCTGTCTTTTTTTTTTAAAAAAAAACAAACAAAACAAAACAGGGCTGTCAAACCTGCCAGCAGGTTTTAGAAGTCAGAAGGTTAATACATTGATAGTTACGGTGCTCTTATTGCAGGGTTATTGTAATCATCTGTTGTTTTGTCCACCCACATACTATTTTCATGCATTCACACATTAACGTTCCCACTCACGCCCACCTATGACAACCAGCACCACGTTGGCAGCTCCATACAGCTCCACCTCCTTGATCCAGTGGGTCACTGAGTCAAAGGTGGAGCGTCTTGTGATGTCGTAGGCGATCATGGCTCCGTGAGCGCTGCGGTAGTAGCTCTGGGTGATGGTACGAAACCTCTCCTGACCTGCCGTGTCCCACACCTGCATCTGTGACACCAAAAGTGCGAAAATTATAACCATAATCAAGGTAATGACATCCATGTTAAGGTGTGAGATTTGAAATTAAATGGGGTTTTCCAATAAAATGGATCATATCCTGCTCACAGTGCGTTTTGGATTTGGGTTCTGACACACAAATGATCACCTACAATTCGGTAACTCAGTGAATGAGCTATACATGACTGGATATATGACTGATATGCATATAAACGGCAAGAAAACGGGCTACACCAGCACACACAATTGAAATAATGTTTCAGAGCAGATCCTTTGATCTCCCTGTGCAGAAATCTCCCTGAGGATATAACAGACCAGTATGGTAACAACTGTCATAGCAACCAGTGAGACTCACAGCCCCAGTTATTTGTCTTCTCAGTGCAAGTGTAAACGGTTTGTTAGGCTAGAAAATCAGATAATAACCAAGGAATTAAATAAAAGCTTAACCTGACCATTCTGGCAGTATTTCGCCCAGCATTGTGACTCCTTCATTATGTACAAGTTGTAAAAAAAACATTAGCAAACCACTAAGTGAATTGGCTCTTGTTGAAACACTACCAACTTCCTTATAGTGTTTTATAACTACATGCATGCTTTGCAACCTTAACTTACATGAGCCGTGATTTAACTGAAATATAAAATCTTTCTCAATTTACTACACTCATCAGAGTGTAGTAAATTGGGATTTGCCAGTACAGAAAGTGTTTTTTTGACCTCTCTGTGCTTCCTTACCCTTAGTCTATACCTGACAGTGAACTATAGTGTCTGTGTTTGCCTGCTTGGTCAAAATTCATATGAATAATCAGTCTCTTGAAGATTATAACAACTGCATAAGCCGCAATCTAACTGAATCACATAGCAGAAGTACTCAGGTGATGCAGTAACTTTCAGTTCAGGCAGAACTAATTGTGATCCGCCTAAACAACTACTTCTTTTTCTAGCTTCAGGACAGAACAGAGGAGTTTATTTCTGTCTGTACAAAAGCTCAAGCAGAAAAACCTGAACGGCAGGTCCCTCATGTGAGCAGCTGGTCTGACTGGTTTTGGACTAACTATAGCCAGAAAAACACTTTGCTATTTTGTCATTGACACCCAGAGTTTATCACGCCTGCGTGTTTGAAAGAAGCCCAGAAATTGCCCCATTTATAGTAGCAAAACCTTACGTTTTCCATTTAGTTTTCCAGATACACAAAAGTATTTGGACACCCAGCTAAAGAAATCAGCTTGGACTTGAGAAAAACAATTGTTGATGCTTGCAAAGCAGAAGAACCCAAGTTTATTGAAACATTTCCAAGTGAGAAGTACTGTCAAGAAGTTCATAGAGAGCCGCACAGTACAGAAGAAGACTGGCAGAAGTGAAAGATTCCAAAGACTCTGGAAAGAAAACTAGTGAGAGAAGTGTCTAAAAACCGGACAACAGCTGCCATGACACTGGTGAATGATTTAGCCAAGTCTTGAACTGAAATCTCAAAGAAGACAGTCCTGCATAGAAATGTACTGTCAGGTTGCAGACCAAGAAGACTAAAGAAGATGCAAATAAACCTAGTATTTTTTGAAATGCTGCGTTAAAAACTCCTTGCTCTGTAGAACTGCACTTGGAAAATTCTGCCTGATGATCCAAATTTCACTGAACGCTCTTAGATTTCCCTCACATTAGAGCTAAAAGCAGTTTACACACCAGAGGTCAATTGGTGTCCACATACTTTTGAGTGCATAATGTATTTCAATCAATATTTTACCAGAAGGCCTGACTCCTTGCTGTCATAGTCAGAGCCAGCTGACTCTACAACCAGATAAGGATCAGAGCGTTTACTAGGTTATCTGTTAAGTAGTATCTAAAGAATAATAACTCCTGATACTCCAATTCTGAGCTGATTCAGTTGGTTTCTTGCACAGAAAAGTCAACTTTTCACACCACAAACTGGACTAACCTTGACTTTCTTCCCCTCGATATCCACAGTTCGCACAGTGAAATCCACCCCGATTGTGTTCTGCTGCTTCTTAGAGAACATCCCAGACTTGAAATTCTGAACCACACAGGTTTTCCCCACGTTGGAGTCTCCGATCAGGATGATCTTGAACAGAAAATCAAAGGAGTCGTCATGCTCAGGTCCTGGCGTCTGCATGGTGGAGCCTTTTCTGTGCTGATGAGGAGGAAATGCTGCCTCCTTTACTGTAGATCACTTGGAATGTTTGGCCTTTGAGGTTGAGGTGAGAGATGCTGAGTTATCTTTATCCAAAACAACGTGCTGCTCAGTTTCTTTCTCTAGTAGAAGCTACAGCTGATCAGCCGGGTAGATCAGCAGCAGTTGCATTAGTTCAGCCTGTAAAACCAGTTTAGGGTTGTAACACAATTTGTCAAAACGCAAACAGAACCTGCTCAAATGCTACAAAACACAAAAACAATCAATTTACTTGAGCTAAAATTTCAACTATTAGCCGTTTACGTCTTCAGCTGCTAAAAACTAAAGTATTTTCTTTGTAATTCTGCATTTTCTCCGTTTGTTCAGTCTTTCCCAGGACAAAACTGCCTCAGTTCTGCTTCCCCTTTCAGCTCCTTCTCAGGTGTTGACCCACTTTATGGCCCACAGCATGAATCCTATCCTTTCCTGCTCAGGCTCTGGTTGTAAAAGTTAAAAAATGAGATGCTTGTTTATCATCCAGGTCGCTGTCTGATCCACCTGCTGCTGCACGTGTCAGTATGTTTCCTCCTCCTGGTTCTCTCATCAGGTTTTCCTTCCTCCTACAGTCTCTCTGTCTTCACAGCACCTGTGGTAACAATAGAAACCCACCCTACCTGTTCTGGGCAAGTGGCCCGGCCCCATTATCGCTGTGGATTCTGGGAAATGTAGTCACCTAACCTCTTCAAACCCCACAGAAATAGTGTCTGTTTAAAGTCACTAAATGCTGCATTAATGCATCTCGGTGTATTAATTTAGGAACTGTACTTTAGTGCAAAGCTGTTTGTTATAGTTTTCCAAAAGCAGCTGTGCATTTTTCCATCAAGTTTATAAAAATCCACTTGTGTAGACATGCGATTGTAATACACTTTTCCCTTTTCCAAGGTTTTGTTATAGTGTATAGGCTATTATTATTTTTCAAACTAAAGTGGCATTAAATTAATAAAAAATAATATTTTAACGTGTTTTATACTTAAGTAAGTAGAGATGTATGTTTCATTATGAGCATTTTGTTAATATTACCTCATTGTAAAACCAAATAAAATGTAATTTAGTATAATTAGTATCTTAAAATTCAGCTTTTTAAAAAAAAGTATTTTATAGTTTTCCATACTGCATGACTGCATCATATTATCTGTCCCGTCATTTCCAGTATTCATTTTAAGATTTTTTTGTTACTTTTTAAGGGTTTGAAAGGGTTGCAACTTATTAGGCCCAACTCTTACATCTTCATATCCCAGCTAGATCACTGAGAGACCAGATGTTCTTAGATGTTCTGAGATCTAGACACTAAAATAGAGATGATCGAGGCCTTGCAGCAGTTGTTTCTAATCTTTGAAACAGTTTGGCTTTTCATGCGAGAACTTCTGTTTGGAAACTCAAGTTGCTAAAAGCCCACTTTTTCTCTTTGGCATTCGATTTAAATGAAGCTTAAGACTCTGATTTCAACCCGTATTATTTTGCATCTTTTCTATATTCATTATTTTATTATGTTTTATTAAGATTTATCCTTTGTGTTTCACTGTGTCTTATGACTTGCTGTTTTTCAGTTGTGCAGTACTGTGTTTCTTGCTATTTTAAATGTGCTGCACGGATAAAATTTATTTTTTACTTGACCAAATGTGGACACTCCAACATTTCATTTAAGCCATTTTTAATCATAACAAAGTTTTTTGACATCACAGCTCAAAGCTTATTTTGGATGTTTGTGCCTGCAGACACATGTAGGAGCCTTTAAAGCTTTGGGATCTCAGAACTTGATTTTAAATTCTAGCTGACAATTTGAACAATGCTGAATTATATAGAGGAGGAAATGGCAAGTATGGATTATGACTCACATACTAAGCAAATGTATGGCTTCAAAATGAAAACAAATTGAGTTTTTGAATATTTAAAGGTGAAATACACATCTACAAGCAATTCTCAAACCAAGAAATGGATAAAAGCAACATGTTAGTAGTTGCGCTGATTTATTTAAGTGTGACAACAAATGAGGAAGACATGAACAATGGTGTCAAACATATTACAGAGAAGACATTAACTGCACCTTTTCAATAAAAGTAACAGCTATTTTAAATTTGTCCACTGTACTGCCACAACTTATATATATTCTTTTATGTATAAAACTAACACATTTACAATGCAGGGGGACAACTTAATCTTCCTTCTTTATAGTTCCCACTTTAGTCTGTGTGGTGTGGTGGTCACGATCACTACACAAATGTGTAAATGAATGTCATTTTAAAAATTATTTCTAGATCTTGACTAGTTGTTTTGATCATAAAGTAAAATACGAGATTGTTCAGTTCCAGATACCTGCGACTGAATGTTTTGTGCTTTTTGCAGAAACATTGTGATCTGAAAGTTATAATGTTTATGTATATTTTCATTTCATAATGTATTTTTTTGCACTAAAGCAAAGGGAAATATTTGGAGTTGTTGCTATTTATAGGTTATTATGCTGTGATTGTACTCTTCCACTTAAGACCAAATTGGGCTGAACGTGGCCCCTGAACTATGATGACTTTGACACTCTTGCTCTATACTTTTTTACTTGTGTCAATTTTGCAAACCTGGGGCAGAGTTTATATCTATAACTGACCCTTTATATTGTTGTTTATTCATGTATTTTTATGGTCAACATGTGTCACAGCTACAAAACATCATCAGCTTAATGTATTTTTAGATTCAGTAGGGAGGGATCACGCACATAATCCACTCAAACGCTGCTGCAGCCACTCCTGATTGAATCTATAAATCCTGTGCGTAAAACCTCCTGATCCCAACGTTTCCCTGATGCCCCTGAACGCAGCGCAGCCCCCTACATCCAGCACATCACAGTGACGTCCTGTGCGGATGCAGGAGACAGATGCCCTCACTGCTACAGCTCCAGGTCCTCAGCCTTGATATTCCCTCTACGTAAAAAGGGCGTTTGGAAGCCTGGCGAGCAGCAGGATGCAGCGGAGCGCGGTGGTCGTGGTGGCGGACAAAACGAGCCTGAAAAGGCCGTTCATCTTTGCAAATGCTGTGCATATGGTAGGTACATTTCCATGAATGCAGCTTAAGCCCCCGAGGCCTGTTTGATTTCCTTTGTATGGGCTGTTTTCTGTGATGAAATGTTGCTGCGGATCGTCAGTGAGGGTCGCGATGGAGCTTATTTGTTACTGCAGCGAAGCATCTCCATCAGTGTTGTGTTGCAACGCCTGCAGGATGCTTTTACATTGGTTTTATACACAATTAAGTCATGAAATAGGGGAAATTCTGTTGGCTGATTGCAAAAAAAAGATGCAGCAATGATGGTTATGATTGCATCCTTTTTCATTTTTCCTCATATGAACCCGTTTCCCCTAAAATTATTCATCTAATATTCTGAAAAAGCTCATATTGTTGTATTTTTTAAGTGCAGGCCTTCCTTTGTTTTGTTAATCCTGATCTCCTCCCACTGCCTTCCTCTGCTCCTTTAAGAAGTGAAATTAAAAACATGTCCAAGCTGCAAAATCCAATTCAGACACTATATTATTAATCTATTAATCTCCTGCAGCCTTAAACACTTTGTTTTCTCTAAACTTAGAACAAATGTGTGTTTCCTCTCTGAAGGCGCTGTGTTTCTTCATGTTGACTATGACAGTGGCGTGGCACAGGGACCTCCTCCAAACTGGCAAAGTAAGATTGACTTCTGCTTCTTTTTTAGTCCCAGCAGGAGAAAAAAAAATAACTCCTCTCTTGTCTCGGCTTCAAAAAGGAGACGATTATTAATGCATGAGCCTCCTTCCATCAATACTGGCTGAACGCAGCACCTTTTTTCAAAAATGTGTCCTTTTTCCCCTCTCTGGATGAACTGCTGGCTCGTATTTTGAAAGTGTTTGCTTGTCCCTGAGCCAGACAGTGAATTATCTTCACGCTGTTCTGTGGCCGACCGTGACCTATGACCTCTTTTGTAGCCGCTGTCTTTGCAATGCATCCTTGACAAACGAAATAAGATTAATTCTAAGTGGAAGTGATTATCTCAGGTCAGGTGAATGATTCTTCCTGCACATATCCTTTGATTTTAGCCCATTTTATTACAAAAAAACTGACATCCTGTGTGATTTCCCTCTGCAGATGGTGTCCCATGCTTCTGTAGTGATAATGTACATCATAGAGATCGGCTGCTTGCTGCTCTCGGTGCTCGGCGTGTTCGGAGCCTGCCAAGGAAAGAGATGGTGCTTGATTCTGGTAAAAAAAAAAACAACAAAAAAAAACAAAACACCAATTTATGCATTTTATTTCAACTGTGTGTGTTATTGTATCTCTGTCAAACAATTTTCTTTTCCCGTGTGTGTAAACTGTACGTGTTTTATAGTGCAAAATTCTGTTTCTTGTGTGTGTGTGCAGTATGCAGCCGGGATGGCAGCAGCCAGTCAAACAATAATTGTTAGAACAGCACTAAGTTACCAAGATATTTATGAGGTACGGTAAACGGCTTGAACAAGCAATTTGGATTTTTTTCTCCCTACAATATTTAATTTATTCTTTAGAGTACAGCAACAGCTAAAGCTTATAAAAAGCTACGGTATGTGTGCGTTTACAAAGAAAAGATTCCACCGTGATTCCTCCCCTCAGAAACGTGTGGTACGTGAGGAAACCAAGCTGCTGTCCATGATGCCGCTCAGCACAACAAGCAAAGCCAACAGGACGCTGCTGTACAGCATTCAGGAAGAGGTGAGCAGCATTATTTAGTATTTTGAGCTCGTTGCCATTGTGCCAAGTTTTGAATGCAGCCATTTTAACTCTTTGATGCGCAGTGTGGTTCAGGAGATACTCATTTTCCATTGGATTTGGGTCACTTTTGACCCATGTTGTGCATCAGAGGGTTAAAAAAATGTGTCAAAAGCGCATTGAACATAGAGGCACACTTACAAGAATGAACATCTCAAGATATCATCTAAAACTCTGGGAGTATTTTAAATTACCACAGAACCAAAGGGTGATTTATAAACTGCACAGAAAACACACAGAGAGAACTTCTGTTTGCTCTCTGTGCTCACATATATTGTATTTTAATACAGCCAAATCCCCAATAAAGCTGTTCTCATTTAGGTATTTTCTGTTTCTGTGTTAAGACAAAAAAAGCTAGCATGAAATTGTGCCTGAAGAGCCACCCATTGAGACTCCATGTTAACCAGCAGTCATGTCCAAACTGCTGCAACCTCAATTACATTTAATGCAAATCACCTCCCAACTCACTATTCGCGAGCTAAAGACGATGGTTGTGCTGTGAAATTAGCAGTATTTTTACAGGATTGCTACCGCCAAAGTCAGAGAACGGTTACACAAATCAAGAGGTATGTAGTTTGTCCATGTTGTACTTTATTCAATACATAGACCAAGGCCTCCTTTTCATTTATTTGTTATGTTCAAGCTTCCAGGGTAACTCTATAGTTTCACATATTTAATATGTAAACTTCTGTGTACACGTTGTTGCTTTTTTGGGGGAAAATGTATGTTAGTGGCAGCCATAGACTTGTTAGTTCCCTACCAAGCATCCAGACCCCTCAGGTCATCAGCAACAGGCTTACTGTCTGTTCCCAGAACCAAAACCAAACAGAGTGAAGCAGCATTCAGTCCATGGAACAAACTTCCTGAACACATGAGGCCTCATTTAAATCAGGCCTGGAAACATTATTTACTACAGCTTTCTCAGATTAATCATCTTAGTTCTTTAATTAGTCAAATCATGTTTTATTTCTAGGATTTTAATCTCTATTTTAATGTAATTCTTTAATTTTAGCGCCTTAATATCTTGCGTTTGTTTTGTGACTTTAATTTCAATATTCCTTTCTAAATATATTTCCATGCCTCTGTAAAGTCCCTTGACTTGCCTTGGGGATGAATGGTGCTATGCAGATAAACTCATCCACTACATTGAGAAACAGGTGTAAGATTCAAACCACATGTACGATTCCCCTCTTCCTCAGTGTACCACAGTCAGTAGCCTCTTAGAGCTTGTAGCATTAGCTCTTATTAAGGCTTCTGATTGGCCAGCATGGTTTTAGGGTTAAGGCTATACTGCTGCTTGTTGTTTTAACGTGCTCTTGACTGATCTTCAGTCGTGTTTTCACAGTGGACAGGGATCTCTTGAAAATTCCCATTTTTGGACTGGGTCTTTTATTTGGAATCATCTCTTAGCAGCAGAGATTGTATATGCGGGTATTTTAAAGGAATGCAAATACATACTTGTAGCAGTTCATGCTAATGGCTTCACACAACACACACCTTATCTTTGTTATCAACAAGACAAGGCCCATTCAAGAGTGTCCCTGCTAGCTGACAGCTTCCACCAGCTTGTTTAGAGCTTGTATAGTGTGATTAACTTTGTTGTTAGATCTGCTGAGACATTCAGTCTTTAGGTTTCTAGAGTGTTCTGGCAGCTAACCCTGAAGCATGGAGGCCAACATCTTTCTGCTAAAACAGCCTAAGATACCCCAAAGTGAATGTTCCTTTCATGCAGTTACCCCTCAAACACACAGACACACAGCATTCAGAAAGCATTAAACAAGACTGAAGCCACACCTGCAGTATATGAAGCCTGAAGGGCGTCACCTGACCAGTAGGTGTGTCTTCTCTTAAAGAAACATCCTCCAGCTGTAGGGGAATCATTCTCCATACAAATCCATGCTGAAAAATCCCGATTTTAAACTGAAATATATGGAATAATAGGAAGTAAGTGCTGCATGTGAGATTTGCTGTTTATTTGACGTGTTTTTTTTTTAATGTGTGTGTTTCCTCCAGTTTGAATGCTGTGGGCTTATTGAAGGATACAAAGACTGGGGTTCTTCCATCCCTCCTTCCTGTAACTGTCAGTATCCAGGAAAATGTGTAAGTATCTCCTTTTACATCTACACAATATAGGCGGTGAAGTTCCCACATCAGGATTACTGCTTTTATAGGCACACTTTGTCTTTGATCATTGATTTTATTGCTGAAACTTGAAGCAATAAAACACTGGAAAGCACTGGTTCCAGAAAAGGTTCCTTGGATCCGGTTAACTTTCTCCTATAGCAGCTGTCAATCATCCTGGTGTGCAAAATAAACCATTAATACAGTTTTAAAATGCAAGCTCCAAATACAAAATGTGAAAATGATGAGTCAGCTGAGCTTCATTCCACACAACTACCAAGGCAAAAACGTGAGATTCATGGTAAAAGTCCAGTATTGTCTGAATGGTTGTCTAGTGAGATGTTTGTTATTTTGAATGGCGCAAAGCTCTCAGACTGAGGAAGAACAGGAGAAAAAAACACCGGCTCCACGTGTCTTTATTGTTCCACTGCCTGCTGTAGTTTAGAAATGGAACATAGAGACAGAATAGACAGGCAGGTAGACCATTACGACAACCAAATCAATATAAAACGAGCTATCGTATTACGTGATGATATAAACAAAATAAAGATGAAGGTAGTGCCAAGCATCACATACAAATGGATGCTAACTGTCACAACATTACAGCCAAAAACGACCAAGAAATGTTTGAAGAATCAAAGAAAACATGCACATTTAGTCTATTTTCTGCTTGAGGTTCATCTGCATGTTTCATTTGATTCCATTTTTCAGGGTGACACTTTTTCCTTCATTTTGTTCAAGATAACAGATCAGTGTGTACAAAAACGCCACCTAGTGACCGATTAATTCTCTTTCTGTTGATTCCGTGGAGCTCAGCACCCAGAAAGTGACACTTTTTAGTGTTCAAAACGTTTTTCTTTCCCCTGATGAGCACAGATATAAGAGAATTTCAGTGTTTTTTGCTTTATTTTATTTCATTTCAAACAATTTCAGCGTAATTTTATTGTTCTATAGCCTACTTATCGGTTTGAATTATGTTTTATATTTGTTCTCAAATTGCTCCCGAGACTGTTTTAATACAGCTACCTGAATTAATAAAAGCAGAACTGTGTATATGCAACAAGAACATCTAAGCAGCACATTTAATGGAATATGCAGTTACAATCACAGTCAGATTTGCTATTTTTTGTCTGCTTTCCTTCCTGACTTTGGCTGCAGCAGCTGTTATTTTAAGCCTCTATTATATTTTTTACTGCTCATATGGGTTTAGGATTATAGTTTAATCTCCATGTTAGAAATATTCAGCTTGTCTTTGACTGATTATCTCATGCCAATAGAGTGGCTTTTTTGTTCAAGATTCAAAACCAGCATCATGTGACTGTTTTGTTAGGTTTAACAAAGCCTGATAACAAAAAGATATCCTGGATTTGCTGAGCTGACTTTATAATAAAGGCCTCTATGTACAGAACAGGACATGTACTGTTTAGCAGAGTGCCGGAGTAGAGATGGAAAAAACTTCAGGTACTTCCACCTGAGAAAAAAGTGGACTGAAATGTAATCTGGCTTCATCTGAGAGCCGTGACAGTCTGTTTTTCCTGTCAACAATGCATATACAGTAGGAAAACAAACAACGAAAGGCTGTAAGTCAGTAAGCTGAACTGTGAAGTAGGTTTACAGGGTCTAATAGATGTTTACAGTGTAGCTTCACATCACAGGGGGTAATATGTTATCATAACTGATTGGTGAAAGGAAAACTCGGGAATAAAAGACCAGGAATGTAACATAAAGATATATATTTTTAATTTTTACTTGAATTTGTCCTCATATTTGTCATATTATGTGATGATTTTGTCTCAACAGATCCGGCTAAGAGGCAGCGCCACACTTGGGGCACCAAAGAACCAATATGTTTATCAAGAGGTAAGAATCTTAATAAACAGACTTATTGATACAGTAAACTCTTGATTTTCCCATGAAATTTATTCTTTACTTTAAACTTTTATCTTCTGTATCTAATGTGTTTTTCACAGCCCTGCCTACCAATTTATGTTTCTGAACTGAAGCTTGCGTTCTCACTGGCGATGGGTATACAGTTTGGAAGTGGAGTGTTTTGGGTATGTACTTTTTAAAAAATCTATTTCTATATATGTGTGTTTTTGTTGTGAGATTTTACGTAGCTACTGCAGTTTTTTTTTTTTTTTTTAAGTGCTATCAAGTGTGTACCGATATAAATACTTTTTCTAAACCCTTAAACATAGCAACACGCTAGCACCACACAATTAGCTAAAATGTCAGTTTCCTGCTCGACGAACTTCAAATTTCAAAATACAAAAAGTAATAAAAAACAAAACTTTTTGTCCATATTCTAATTTTATCCAAACATGGCAAACATAACCTAGAATTTAAATCATTCTTCTTAAAGATTAGCAGATGTTTTCTACTCTCACAGCAGAACAAATTGGCGGGATTTACACTGCGTTAAGTTGTGCAGTTCCTGTGTGTTTTTTGCTCCTGTTGCATTTTCACTTTCTATGAGCTTATTTTTAACCGCAGTATAAAATCCTGCACCTCTGTGGACACAACAAAATTAAAAAAAAAAACAAAAAAAAACCAAACTTGTAATCAGCATGTACAACATTTTTCCAAGTGGCCACAAGTGCAAAAACAAAATGGTGGCTCCAAATACTATAGGTGTTTTACTATTTACATTTTTTTAAAAAAATTTCATACCTCAGTCTAGTTTAATTGAAAAGTCCTTGACTTTTTGTGTGTTCTGTTGGTCGTAGCTGAGTCACTAGTGGCCTCATGGTTGCACTGAGGAGGACAGAATTTTTACTTTTCACAGAATCTGGTTAGAGTGAACACTTTTTTTTTTTAAGATTTTCAAATATGGCATGTAGAATAAAGTCATTCTGATGAAATGCCGTGGCTTTCAGCTCACACTTGCATGGCTCAAGGACTGTCAGAAAGTTGAAAATTCTTGAGAATCTAAGGATTCTTTTTGTATTTACAGTTTCTGGCTTTCATAAATTGTGAGTTTTTGGAAGTTTCGGCAGGTTTTGGGATTCAGACGGTGAACTACATAAACTTTTCATGTTTTAGTTCTACCTGCAAACAAAAAGCAATGCATCCAATTTATTGTTATAGTACAGTTTCTTTTACCAGTAAACTACTATATATATTTGCAACTTTCTATATAAATGTGAATGCGTCATCTTTACTCTTTGGAATGTAGAGTGGAAAAATAAGGGAAACAGAACATACATTACATGGTCTATGGTTACAAATGTGTTACGGCGGATGCAGAGGCTCAAGAGCAGGGAAATGAGACAGCAGACGAGCGACTCAATTTAAACAAGATTTATTTGCACAACGGCTAAACCAAAAACTACAAACGGAACTCTATACCAGAAACAGAAGCCACTTAGAATACACAGTCAGCATATTAAACAAAACAACAATGCTGTATTTTCTGATGCTGCTGGAACGAGAACTTAACTGAACTCTCTGGTATGGGGTTGGAACCAAGGATTCTTGTCCCAGGTGTTCAGCAGCCAGCAGTTGGTACCTAGACATGAAGGCAAGTTGACTGTGACGGGGGTTCCAGCTCCCAGTGGAATGGCATTCCTGAAGTGGTTTGGCAGCAGCCAGAGTCCTCCTTAACTTTTTGAGACTCCTTGGAGAAAGCCCCTTTCCTCGTAGAGCCTGGAAGCCTCAGCCAGGTGGCTTTCCAACCAGAAGAGACGGTAACAGAAGCAGGCAGGAGTCAATACTGCACAGAGAGAACAGGGTTAGATGCAGAGCTGGGAAACACAGTGGCTCAGACAGATCTAATAGCAACACTAACTGTGAGTTAGAAGACGGTCCAGCAACCAACTGACAAGACGAGTCACTCTTTATAGTGAGCCCAGCAGCCTGATGAGCAACTCCCACCTGCACCCAATCAACTGATTGGTAATCAGCCACACCTGCTGCCCACCACTGCCACACACCTAGAGAGAGAGAAAACAGGCCGGAGGAAGAAAGAGCACTGCCACCTAAAAATAAACTAGTAATACAGAAGAGAAATAAAACAAACATGCACAGTCCTGTTCTAGTCTGTACAATGTCAACATTTGGCCACATCTTCTCATTTACATCACATCCTATGCCATTGTTATACTTCTCTCTCTGCTCCTCTGTGCTGTTCTGTAACCAGACTGAACAAAAAGTCCCTTTTTTTTAATGCGTTTTTATGTTTCTAACTTTAACACCTGGCTGTTCTCCCATTGAGAGCTGAATCAGGTGTGGTTGCTTTATCTTGCAGAACTTAAATCAGCTATTTCTCAGTGTTTCAATGATTTGTTTATTCAGAGATGCTCGTCAGCTGTTTCAATGTGTCTTTTTAGCAGCTGTTGTTACAGAAGTAGAGGTTTATTATAACTTTTATTTAGGGTTTTGAAGACTAGATTTTCATTTCTGGCGTGACATCTGCACGCATTTGTAAAGAAAGCAAGACGGATACAAGATTTTGTTACTGATCAAGTGGCATGTTAATAAAATCGAAGCATTTTAGAGACGTCTTAATTGACCAAACTTTGTCCTAAATGTTCACAACCAGATGGATGCTGTGCTCAACTGTGTGTGGAGTTTTGAAAATATGACAAAAACTGTAATTTGAGCAGTAATTCTACCATGATAGCCTGATTACTTTGAAGAAATTTAAATACGTATATTGAAATATTTGTCTTAATCTAACCTCTGCTTCCGTTTCCAGGTTGTTTTACTGGTTATGAGCATCAAGCTGATGGGTCAGATCAAGAGGAAACAGGAGTTCATGGCTCTCCTCCAGTCCAACAGATACGTCCCCGGTGCTTTCTAGTCACCTCGTACGTTTTAATATCCACTTCAAGCAGACCTTGTTTGAATTTGCACATGATGCTGTAAACCATAACCTGGCTACTTTTGTGCTATAGCAATATATGTTATGATTTTCTACATGTTAATGCATGTAACCGATGTTTAAAAGTAACCTACATGCATAGATCGATTTGAAGTTACTCTGTTTTGCCTTACTGCTGTACAAAAAAAATGCAATTTAATGAACTTAACCAATCTTTAATATTCATTTTCAAAAGGTTTAGTCATGTTTAAAGTTGAGTTTTTAATGAATATCCTGCCAAATCATGTTTGTTTGTTTTTAGATTTATCCTGGTGTTTTGTTATTTACAGTAAGAATTATCTCCTTTTCCAGCACAACTAAAGACTTATATTAATATAGTTAATTTAATTCATGTAAAACTTGCAAAGGCACTCACAAAAAGCTATTTTTTTCCTCAGTTGATTTTGTTCTAATTCAACACATCATCTGGACTAAACAAACATATTTAAATATTCTCTTAAGCACACGATGAATTTTCAGCATTAGAGCAACAAATAATCTTTGAAATAATAATATTAATAACCTTTATGTAGCACCTTTTCTTAAACAGTGTTTACAAAGTGATTCAATTATAGTAATGTTATTTAACAATGTATTTTCTTGGGTACATTTATCAGGAAGGGGAATGAGTCTCATCTCTCATTAGGACACCAGAATGTCTTGATGCCTTGTTATGCAGATTGTATATTTCGTTCTTTCTTGAAGCACATGTAGCGGGTAAATCCGTCCACTAGAGGGAGAGCAGATTCCGTTTCGTTGCACATTCTGTAGACATGCGGTGAGAATCCTCAGTTCTTTTGAATTCATGGTTTGTGGAATCGTTGGCGAGGCCGCTGCAGAAGGTCGTGAGAGGCTCTTGTAGGAAAACGTTGACACCACTCTCACCGAAGAAGCCTTTTTAACGCCACATCACTTCGAATAGAACTTGCTGCATGAGCTGCCTGCAGTTCAAATGTCTCCTTGATGTCTGTACGATCAAACGAATTTCATCTGAAAAACAGCAGATCCAGTGTCTACCTGTGCACTTTAACCATTAATGCCTAATATACAGTATGTTCTTGTGAGGTGTTTGGTGTTTTCATTTCCGTCATACACTGTTTTTGTTTGTTTATTTATTAATTTATGGGATGAACTTCTGTAACATTTTGTAAATAGCAGGAATAAAGATGTGATTCTTCTTTTTTTGTCTTCATTTTAGTTTGAAGTTGCGTTCTTTAGCGTGGGAACTTCCTGTCATGTCATTCACAAGTCATGGTCCCTGTATTAGTTATTAAAACACAACCAGCCACCATTTGTAGAAGATTTTCCTAGAATTTTTAGAACAGGTTCGGTAGCATCACTGGTCACAGACACATTGTCACATGGTTTGGTGTGAAGTTTTTCTCATCTAATTCTGGCTTGGTGATGGGAAGAACTAGACTTATTGTATTTCAAGTTTCGTCCAAATGTCTCTCATGCGTGGATCCCAGTGTGTTGTTTTTTTTCACTGAAAGCTGTGGAACTGTTACAGTATTTTCTGCAGAGATGTCTTTTTAAATGGAAATCTAAGAAATAGCCTCGAGCTTAAGAGGTTGATGGCAAGTAAATGTTTGCACAGAAGTTCACCTCTTTTTTGTTGCTACAGGCACAAAAAAGAGGAACAAAAATTGACGGCTTAAATGATTATAAAAATAAATACATTTAAAATTCGTGCAGCTGCCCATTTGACATTGTCCATTGATTTCTAACACTTGCTCTCTTTAAAGCCTGTCTTTAAATTCCCTTTTTTGTCAGCATTTATTGTAATGCACAAACTACAAATTCCTCATATCACTTAATATGTCCTCTCAATAATGTCACATTTAGTCAAATGTTGGTCACAAATGCATCCACAAACCCAGGAACAAGCATCGATACAAACATTTTGAGCAATATATGCTACTTTCTGTGTGTCTTCCGTTCAATTTGGCAGTAGATAAATGAATAAGAGGAGACCACAATGCAGCAAAGGTGAAAGAAGAATATTTTTATTTATTTTTGCCTTCATTCAGTGCGTCGTCCCTGTGCTCACTAATACAGAAGCTGAACACCAACATGTAGCAGTGACGGCCCATTAGATGTGACAGTAATAAAACTATAAAAATGTCATTGCAAAAGTTGGAAAAATGTAGAAAAAAAACATAAAATTTGAAATAACACAATGCAGACCACAAAATACAGACATTCGTATTAAAGCTCCATAATCTTCATCAGTGCTTTCTTTGGAAACCACATTATCTGTTTCACTTCATCTGCATGTCTCACATCAATTTCCTGACTTCTTGGATCAATTACAAAATTCACTCTGGGGTTGAAGTGCCACTACAGAGTTCAAATCTATTAATATGTTAACACAATTCACACACTTCATCACCTATCTGATGAAATGTGTGTGATTATCACAAATAAAGGGAATTAACTCTGTATCTCTGGCATAATATACAACTAATATAATGTTTCATCAAGATTTGCTGGTTCAGAGGGCCAAAAAAATGTTACCTCATGCGTTTAATGCAGCTTCACTCGTTGGATACTGTATATTCAAGCATCACAAATACATTTTTTTTGTTTCTGTGTTAATCCCACCGATCCCAAAGTTGTTCTTATCTTTGCCAAATATGCTGACATGCAGCCAAAACATTAAATAAAGCAAAAAAAATCAGGTGTAATCCTCTGTGAGGGAGGCGTAGTTGCCCGCTTTTGCCTCCGGACTGTAAACCACTGTGGGAGTTTCCTCCTTTCGATCCAGCCGACACAAGATGACGATACCCAACACAACCGACAACACCTGAAGGACAGAGGGGAAAAAAGACACGCTTCTTTACTTTCTGTTCATGTTTTGTCATTTTAGCCAGTTTTGAATAGAGGTGCAATTCTAGAAAGAGACTGAAGGGGGCAGAAAGATCTTAACTGATTGGCGCACATCATTTTATTAAAGCCGTCTGTATTGTTTATACCTATATTTCTATCTCTTGTCTTTTAATATAAAGCACATTGAATTTATTAATAATGTAAAATACTGCCATTGTCATTTATGCTTGATTGTGTAGCACAAACTGAACACTGTTATCTTATTCTGACAACTTGGAAGAGTCACTTTAAAGTCTTCAATGGAGGAAAAACTCAAGATGCCCAGAAAAAAATGGAAATTTGAACTGGAAAAACACATCAATATAACCAAAACTATAGAATTACAGATAATAACGGCTTTAAAGCCAAGTAGGATCATTAGTGCATATTGTGAAGGTCAGCATCAGAACAGTACAAGTCAAAGTGAAGTTAGATAAATGGAGACACTGCTGGGTAAATTCAAGACAGACACAGATAGACTGACAGCACTCACCCACAATAATGTGATTCCCAGCAAAATGCCCAGCACAGCATTCAAGACATGCATAGCGTAGTCAATGATGTATGGAAGGCACGGCTGGGAGAAGAGATAGCATCAATTAGTGCAACTTTTCATATAGCAAGTACACTAGAAATGCAGAACAAGCACACTCCTTCATGCCAGCGGCAATCCTAAATGTCACTGGCCTAGCATGAAGTTCAATCATGTACCCGTAAATACAGAAGTGAGTGTGTGGATGGAAATGTCTTCATTACCTGAGAATAGATCATGATGGGCTCTTCACCCACCCTGTCCTCAAACAGGCTGCTGTTTCTTGGAGCCGCCACCTAGAAGACATACTAGAGATGAACCATTAGCTGAATGACTAATGCATTTCAACAGATGCTGATGTTCCAGTGAAGAAGAGCAGAAACAGGACTAAACGCTGGGTAGCCTCACTTAGCAGCTGACTGCTAACAACATTGTGCATATGTGAACCCAATAAAAATATCAACTGATTGGATGGTAACACAATTTAAAGTGAGCAAAAATGTATTCTATGTTGACGTTGCTGTTTGTCAATGGGCACATGATGTGGGCCAATATGGCAGCTCTGTTACATATGCCACTTAGATACAGGAAAGCTCTCCTAGCAGATTATGTTACATATATAAGCTCTGTTCGGAGGGCATTAAGTATCACAGAAGACTTTGTCCTGGTGGCCTCTTGCTACCTAAACCCCTACAATGTCCTCTACTTGCCAACAGGCTGCTGCTAGTAGACTGAGTGACAGCCTTCTTGGGTATCAAACAGTAAAAGGCTCAGTCTAGTGGCGTAACCTGGTACTACATCTAATCTACAATACATTTTCTGACATCCAAGTAGAGAATACAGGTTTTCGCTGTTCTTTGGAGCTTGTAGAGCCATGTTACACTTTACCTGCTCTTCACTATATTTCAGACATTTACAGAACATTAAGGAACTGCCTGGATGAAGACTTTTTTTTTCTCCTTCATGCATTGCAGATCTGCTCAGTTGTCGGAAATACACTACTCTTCAAAAGGTTGGGGTCACCCAGACAATTTCATGTTTTCCATGAAAATTCACAATTGCACAAGGGTTTTCTAATCATCAATTAGCCTTTCAACACCACTAGCTAACACAATGTGCCATTAGAACATAGGGGTGATGGTTGCTGGTGATGGGCCTCTGTAATCCCTATACGTATTCTACTAAAAATCAGCCGTTTCCAGCTAGGATAGTCATTTACCACATGAACAATGTCTTTCTGTTTAATTTAATGTTATCTTCATTGAAAAAAGACTGCTTTTCTTTCAAAAATATGAACATTTCTAAGTGACCCCAAACTTAAATGTGATAGTCTATATAATGAACCAATTTCAGTAACTTCAATGTAGTTTAAGTGTGTATTACCAAGGAAAATGGTATTGGATTGGAACTCAATATTGGCTGATACTAAACATTAATTGGCTCAGATCAGATCAAGGAAAACTTGATTGGTACATCCCTTGACTGTTAATATCTATGCAAAATCAGGCCAATCTACTCAATAGTTGTTGACATGTTTTAGTCTGGACCAAAACACTTGACCAACCAACCAAATGCCATCATGTTGTTTGCATGGCTGGAATTCATATTAAAAAGGAGGGCTGGAATTTGAGATTTCATGTGAAAATAAATTTACCCACAACGCTACGCAGTATTGTTTGAATTCCTCCAAGACGTACCATACATCAATGGTATAGAAACTATACACTCACACATGGGTTAGTGGAGTCTTCAACACACAGGCAGGATTCTGGGATATAATAGTTCCAGTCCTGGTAGCCCTGATCCAGCCCACAACACTGGAACTGAGGAGGAAGTCAGAGGAGAAAAATTGAATACACAGCAAGAACTTGTCGCTACAAAACAAATCCTGGCCCAACCTCGTAGTAATAATCACAATGGCTTGTTTTTCTTCCATCTGATTTGTGCAACTGAAAAATGTGTTGAACACGCCCATGTGGACTTGTGCCAGGATGGTGCGCATGTGTTTTCAGGAAAAAAAGGTCATCATAAACACTTTCACGGAAATTTATTGTCAGATTAGATTGCTGCAATGCACTTAAAGGTCTTTTCTCTGCTTGGACAACATCAGAAGCTTCTGTATTTGATCCTCCACATCTCATGCTTTCTGTATCACCAAACCTGGTTTATATAAGTGTCTTTATTTACCTTCACCTTTATCTTTGGATAATTCAGTGTGCTCTGCCTGTGTTTGAAGTGTTCATTGGTTTATCACTTTCCTAAATGTTTGAAAGCGTTGTTTTCTTTAAATATATGCTTTAACCGACCGTGACCATTCACACACTGACAAAAGGTTACTTACTTCACTCTGTACATCCATGAAGCCGTCACTCTCACTCTGATTATTCAGCGGCAGCTTAGCCAGGAAGTTCTTCCTCATTTCATTTTTGAACTACACAACAAAACAAGTTGATTTTTTTTTTTTTTTAAATACACAAAATGTGTTTTTAAAATCATAGTGTATGTTTTTAAGGCTCATTTGTGAAGCACGAAATGCACTTGCGCACGCGCACACACACGCACACACACACACACACACACACACACACACACACACACACACACACACACACACACACACACACACACACACACACACACACACACACACACAAAAGCTTTGCAAAGTCAACTTACTTGCAGTTGAGAAGCCAATCCACCAATACTAGACACTATCATGTACAGGCTGCCCATAATCATTCCAACTGTGAACTGATTCACAAATACATATACAGTGATCAGATGGGCTAGTTTACTATTACTATTAATACTTAAAATGCGTTTTTTATGTATTTACCCACCACTATCAGGGCCCACTTCTTCTCTTTATAGGCACCAAACCCACCAATGATGGTCAAGACCAGAATTACAATTGCAATGGCGTACATGACGTGCAGGGTTGTGAGCACTTCCTCTATCTATGGAGAAAACAGACAGAATAAGGTCGGCAGGATGTGTGGAATTCAAAACATGAGTTCAGGGGCCACATATAGATTGTGTGTGTAAAAGGAAACAAAAAATAAAGCTTTTAATAGGAAAAAAAAGACTTAACTTTAAGTTTTATGAGTGACCAAGTTATTACTTTAAGGTCCATGCTGGTGTTTTTGCAATTACTCCTTCTCAAATTATGCACGCCTTGCATTTTGCTACCATTTATTAAAAGCAGGTTACATCAAAATGTCAAAAACAGGCACTTGTATTTGTTTTTGCCACTAATGTGCAGGAAAAAATACATTCTGGTGAGCTAAAACACACACACCGTGACATGCCTCTCCTTCCTGACGGATTCAAGTAAATGCATGAATTACCTCTTCCTCTTTGTGGAAGTGTCCATGACTAAACAGAGTGAGTCCTAGCAGCAGGACAGCAATGATCTGCAACAGCAACACACTGTGTTATTAACTACTTTCAGGGATAGAAGCAGCAATTATTTGTATTATTTATTGTGTAATAATAATAAAAAGTCATAAAATAGTAAGAAATGCCATCAAGCTGCAACGGATGTCTCCAGACACTTTATTCAACCAGCAATCCAAAACAAAACATCGAGACTGTTTCCTCAAAAGGCTTTGCTCTTTGCCAAGTTGCCAATAAGAGTTTGTTCTTATTGGCTTACTTGGTTAAATGAAGACTAAATCAGAATCAGAAATACTTTATTGATCCCCAATTTGCTTACAGTTGGTCCCATTTAGACAATTAGAAATTTAAGCAGCAGAAACACAAGACAAATATTAGTAGGAAAAATATGAGAATGTGCATTTTACTAGGAAAAAACAGCACAAGTATACAGTGTAATACACAATAATAAAGTTATAATTGTGTTATTGCACAGAGAAGTGGTTATTGATTGTCAACTCAAGAAGTGAATATGATTTAAAAGTGAATATGAGTTCAATGTTAAATGAAGAATAACGCAGAATCTTTGTAATAAAGCAATACCATAATTGCTTTACCTCGATCCAATATCTTTTAATCACTTAGTATGTAATTCTACCCAATTGTTATATAACACAGTTAAGTCAAGCTGTTTGGGAACTCTGTAATGACACTGAATTACACACTAATAAATATGCCACCTGTGCAGATGTTCAAGATGAGTAGCAACCATTCCTAATCATCATGATTCCCGTATCAACCCTGCTGTCTGTTGCTTTTTAAAAAAAATCTCCTGTCACTTTCCATTCAGTCACCAGATATGCTCAGACTTTCCTCCCTGTTTCAGTAATCAGAGTCTCCACACTGCCTGTTTTGAGTAAAGTACGTCTAATCCATTTTTCTATCGAACACCAAAAACATAAAAACGGCCCATTCTTCAATTTCTGTGAAAACATGCAGTTTTCCCACTTTGCTCCACGTAATTTTCAGTGGTAATGGACAGCAGGAAAATGAAAAAAAGAGCCTGCTGTTTTCCATTTACATTCAAAATTGGGTTACACCAAACCAAAAAAAGGGGCTCTGGTTTCCATTTTGATTTGATTTTCAATGAACATTGGGGAAATGGAAAAAATGGGCCCATGCTGTTGTTTTTGTGTTTTACCAGAGAATAGTACCCATATCTCACAACAACCTGTTTGCCTCCTCATCTCACTTGTTTTCCAGTTGACCTTTTCACTACCACAAGTCACGTTAGTGACTTACTTTGAGGCATAATTAATTCCACCTGTGCTCTCCCTACTGTGACAAGTCTAAAGGCCTCTTCCCAATCAGCTCACAGTCTGTAAATGTCACATCATTCATTTTTCGTGTATGTTCTCGCCATCTTGTAACCACTTTTCTTCTACCTGTGCCTCCTTGTCTTCCTGTAAGCTCTTATTACTTCTCAAATAAAGCCATAGAACTGTTCCCTGCTGGGTCCCCCTTCCTGCTGTGTCACATACAAACCGTGACAACGCAGATAAAGGAAAGTCTCTTGTGGATGGGCCTGACAGCCTGGGAACTGGAATTGTGTCTTTTGTGTCATGGAGATGTTTTGCCATTGCAAAAACTGGCAAGCATGACCATGTGACTGGGATCTGGTTCTGGTTCTTTGAACTCCCAGGCCGTTTTATAGACGTATGTGATGTCCTCAGTGCATGAACTGAAACACTGAACTTTCCGCATTTGCTGGAATGTACTTGAGTGGCTATTTCAGTCATCGGATTTGAATCCCAGTGAAAAACCTTTGGTGGGATTTAAAGAAAGCTATAACAGCGTGGAAACTGAAGAATATTAGAGAACCAGGACATTTCGCACCTCAAAACAGAGGATTTCGAAGCTTGTGAGAATTACCGAAACTCAAAATAAGCACCAATGCTGGGATCTATCACTCACATGATGGGCGTCACTGGTGTAACTTATTGAGAAATAAGCTCATTAAGCTATCCATAGCACTGGTAACCTAACAGTAGACTATTTGTATACTCCACTTGTTCTGTTCTATCCTTCACAACAGCCGGTAAAGGCCTGTGCACCAGCATTAATTGTATTGAGGCATTATACAGAGTCTGGTTCTGTTGTAGAGCTTTGAGCCCATGAGGAAGAGTGTGGCAGTTAAAAAGCCTGCATAGAAAGTCAAACGACAACTAAGCAATAGGGGAGGCAACTATCAGACTTGTGAAAGACCAGTGACAGTTAAAACAGTTAGACAGTTAATAGATATCTGGAGGGGCAAACTGTCTAAACGAGCTAAACCACATGTTGCACAATGCAGCTCCCATGAAGAGGAGTTGAAGGGAGAAGATAAAAACATAACCTAACACCTAATTACACTGAATAACTATCACCCACACAGGACTGATCTGACCCAGAAGAGGCATCAGGATCACCCTGTTGGCACATAATCACCACTGATATGCGCTATCTGTTCCAAGAAGTCTGGCACCAATGAAGATGCCAAAACACATGTTTGGATCACGTTGTCATGGTCACATTAGAAACATATCTTTGTATAACATTTCAACATTTATATGGAGCGGCACAAGTTATAAACATGACTACTAGCGTAAGTACAAGGTTGATAAGGATATCTGTCTCTCCTTAGTTTTTATTTTAGTCAAACACAAGAGGTAATTCCATGACATCCCTTTTTTGATTTAGGGAATCAGGATGGGAAATTTAAGAGACACTAAACAATGCGTCAATTAAGGCAATAAACATTATACGTTAGAACTTTACAAAGAAGCATAATTGGTTTTCTGGCTCAGAGTATTGACGGACAATCCGACAAAAGCAAAGTTCATATCATATTATAACATTAAAAGTTATCAGCAGGGGTCTTAATTATTTAATCCAAGTTTTTTTCAGTTTTTTTTTTTTTTTTTTTTTTACTGCTGAAGAAATATTTAATATTTACCTAATTTATTATTAGAAACTGGAGAGTTAACACAATGTCCTGAATTTCAAATAAGTGATCAAAATATTTTTGGTGCTTGAGAAGGGCGTGCACTCACCGATATGCACTTTCAGCACTTCTAGATTTTACTCTTTAGTGTACAGAGACGTTTTTTTTTTCCACAAAGGGACTTCCTACAAGCTGCCTGGAGTCTATACTGCCCTTTCCATGTCAGGTTTTCTGGGTGGCCATAAATAGGGTGTATTACCCACAGGGCACCACATCGTGCTCATCTGTTCCTGTACTCACCTGCTTGCTTCTCTCTGTCAGCAGCTAGTCTAATTAACACAACATAACCTCACAATAACATCGGCCTGGCAACAAAACAGCATGGAAATATCAGTGAGATGATGACAACAAAGCTTTATCCAATACAGCCAGTACCACATGCAAAGCGATACCAGCAGGCAAGTGTTAGCATCACACATAAAGCCTGTTGATGTAACGTTAGCATCGGCAACAACGTGTGCGGTTACTGCACTATCCAAGGACAGAGGAAGGAAGCTTCTGTCTGTTGTGCTGGTTGTACAATCAACTGGGTTAACTGGCCTGCCTGTCACCTTCTTGTGTTGAGCCTCAGAGGGATCTCCATTGTTCCAACAGACAATAGAACAGCTATCGTCACTGCTTCAGCAGCCAGCTACAACGTTAACAATAACATCAGTCAAGATAAAGGGCCTGCCTGTTGGTCAAAGAATCAAATGCTGTATTTTTGCCCCCACAACAGCTGGATCATTGTCAGAGGCTGAAAGCTTGGGTGTCAACAGTGGTGTAGAGGCCACTGGCCAAACCAGAACAAATCCTGGTGGTCTGCTGCACCGGTGGACCATTTTATATCGGGTCAGTCTGTTTCTTGTCTGGTATTTTGTCTAGTTTAGTCTTATTTGAGGGTATGTGTCGTGTACACACACTGATGGATGTGCCTTAGAGTTTAAAAAGTGAAGCCAATTCGAAAGTGCCTTAACCTGCATTCTTTCTAATGGCCAGCAGAGGGTGGCTCCACTGAAACGAGTATGATTCTATACAAGTCAATGAGAAAATGACCCTACTTCTCACTTGATTTGCTACCTCAGTTCATTTTTTTCTAACAAACTCATGGTCTTAGCTGATATTTAGACATCTCCTTCAATACAGCATGATGTTCATTTTGTAAACTATGGTCCCATTTAGTGGAAAAATTCATGAGGAAGCAGGGTATGTTTTAGGGTGTAGCTTCCTGTGGTGACTGACATGTAGTGCAGTGTAGTCCACTGTAGTGCATTTCATAGTGTCTTTGAATTCTCAGTCAAATCCACTTCTCCCTGTCACACTTGGTGTCAACAAATCAAGATAAAAACGTCTAAATTCCAAACTCTAGCGTTCAAAACTATAGCCTACAAACCAGTCAGTGACATGTGTCTGCATCCAGTATTTACATGCAGTCTGTGGTCATGTACAAGAAATAAGTAGTTGAATTGTAATGTTGTACATCAAACAGAGCAAGTTGTAAGTGAATTTATCTTCTATCTGTATAAGAATTTGAAAACTTACACGTTTGCTTGATTTTTTTGAGTCTTGTTCAAGTAAAGCTGCATCATATCAAACCATTCAGACACATTTTGCATGCAGGAGAGAACAAATCTTGGAATTTTGATGGAAATACAGTTTATCCACCACAGTCATGAGTTAGTGTATCACCAGTCACACCGGGGGGAATGTCGTGGCATTTTAAGATTGAACATGATAAATTTAGATGAACAGGATGTATAAATCAAATTTAGGCGCTAACAAAGATAAGATCGGAAGACCTAACATCTCAACTGAAGTTATGAATGCACTGAATAATCCTGTGGAAAGCAGCAACCCAACTGAAGCCAGTAGAGCCCAAAATGATGCCAACCTAGCAGAAATAAAAAAGAGGAGATGGTCTAATGTTTGATACGATTACTTCATGTGTATTCTGATTGGGCCATAAGACGATGGGTCGTGGCTTCCAGAACTGAAGAGGAGTGTTTATGATACGGTATCTAAGACGATGTAACGCTTTGTGTAGTTAGTTAAAATCTCGAGATTTTGCTCATGTTTATTCTTACAGCCTCTGTATTGAATAAACATTATTCACATCAGACTCAGACTGGCATCACTGGCCCTTAGCAGGCAGACTGAGTCACAACAGTGTAACAACAGAAAAATACATAAATGAGAACAACTGCATTGGGAATTCGACCGTACAAAAATGTTGAATATGTGAGGACAGAGAGCAGGAGAGAAGTAAAAAGACGTAAACACCAGCTGAGCCGAGGTTGCACTGAAGCACAACAGGCAACTTGAAAACACAGTAACCCGCCCAGTCTTTGTTTACTGGTTTCAAATTGCTCTTAAAGTTTCCACCACATGTGAAAGTCCCTCAGCTTTACAGTTTTCACAGCGCTCTGACCTGTGGGCATACGATCAAAGCTAATAGTAAAGTTAGCCACAGTAGATGTACAACACACTTATAAGGATTTTCCTGTGGCTGTGGTGACATTGACATTGATAATTAAAGTAATCCATTAGATCTTTAGTTCCTCAGATGCTGGGAGTGCATGAAGATTCTCGTGTTCACTCTTACAGCCAACAGAAGAACATTTGGTTTGCTTTATTCATAAATGAGACATGATACAGTCAGCAGAAGCAGCTCCAGAACATAAATAAATCTTGAAAGAAAAGGCAGTGAAGGATTAAACAAAGCTTGAGCGAGATGACTGCTGGTTTCTCAGCTGATACAAAGCAGCTCAGTAAAATTCTTGCTGGATTGTAAAGCTGGGGGGGGGGCTATGTAGTTGTGGAGGGGGGCTTGAGGAATGGCAGAACAGCTTCATAAGTGAACAGTGCTAACTTTACAAGTCCAACTTTACAAAGCCAATGAAAATGGATTTTCACCACATGGGACCTTTAAGAGACATGACTGGCTGTGGTTGCCTGCCTTGATATGGAGTTCAGCACTTAGTTTACTCCAAAAGCAACCCAGTTTTGCTTTCAACGGCTACACACAAGGTTTGGCACTTTGGCTCCAGCAAAAGTCCATATATGAATATGAAATGTGCACATGCGCTGATGAATTAATAAAACACAAAGACTGACGAGGACATCGGCTCCCGTTTTCTGTCATAACTATCAGCAACTCCTTTGGACCAGTTTACGTAAAAAACTATCAGATGCGTAAAACCAGTCCTCCCTTTGCGCATGAGAGCGCGCTGTGTTCATGTTCCCGAGCATCTCCTTATAGGCTTTCTTTTTATCACTGTTGACATTCAGGGTATTACTTGATTATTTGCTGATGCACTTCTTTTTCTAGATTTTTTTATGGATAATACAAAGAATTGTATCAACACGTGCGCAAACAGCGCAGATTTGTATGATAAAGGGAGGAAAAAACACACTTACCGCGATCAAACTTATCACAACGAAGTAAGTCCGTTTCAAACAAGCGTTCACTTTCCCCATTTTGCCTCCCCTGATCTCCCACCACAGGTTAAAACTTTCCTTTAAAGCCAATCCGAGTGGCACACAGAGGGATAACCGCGATTTAGAAAAGAGAAACTTTACATCTGGACGGGTGGAGAGAGAGGGAGAGGGAGAGGAAACCCCCGTGTTCTGCTGGAGAGAAGCCCTCCCCCATCTGGAAGGAGGTGGAGTTGGAGAAGTTTGGGAAATAATTAATAATTTATGTCATTTTGTGACGCAATTGCACAGATGCACAGATTTTACAGAGTTATTGCAAACTTTTTATGTGACTTTTTCTGTTCTAGAATGGAGGATTAATAGATCAAATTTAAGGAGGACATGTTAACAATGCTATTAAAATGTGTATTAGGTCGGTTGATTACAAGAGAACCACTGCCAGTAGCCTAGAGGTCAACAATAAACACATCACATAAAAGAATTATTGAAAATCCCTTGAAATATTAGTACAAAACGCCTCTAAACCACATAAAGATGACACACATGTCCAAACAAACCCCGGGGATATAAACCGTGCCAAGAAATGTTGGCATTAAAGTCTAACACCTGACTTGAGCGAACCTAAGAAATCAGCCAGAGTTAAAGCAGTTCCATAAAGGTTGGTTCAAGTTTATAAAATCAAGTTATTTTAATACAGGTTATTTGGTTAACTCCTTTTATGGAACAGGCCACTGAGAAACAACAGATATCCCCCACCTGGCATGACTTTTATTCTTTTCTTGTCATTTATCACAGTGCAATAAGTGGCTTCGAACTGCGTCATTCCGCAGTAAATAAACAAAGTATACTAAGAAAGAGAGCGTGCGGTATGCAGAGGAGTTAGAACATCTGTTGTTCTTGCCTCCTCTGCTCTCCATAGGGATTTTATCAAGAGTTGCAGAACTGGAATGTGTCCTCAAGTAGTCGGTGGAAATGAAACATTTTCTTTGGAATCTGTGAATTACAACTTGCTCAGCACTGTCTTGCCATGGAATTCTGTTTTCTATGAGAGTACGAATGTCGGCATCTACATCCAAACATTGTTTTCTGCTAATGTGACAGACAATGTTCATAGAGAAATCCTAAAAACTCTTGCAGTATTACTCCATTTCTAAATCTAAACCTGTTTGTTTGCTTGTATTTGATTATATACTTTACTTTTTGTTTTTATTGCCCTGTGTAATAAACTGGACTGTGTCCAGTTTTACGCTGAACAAGTTGTATGTTGTGAAAGTAAAATGAATCACAAACTCTTAGGTTATCATTTATTATCTGTGTGTTCATATCATGCACATGTACCTTTGTTGCTGTTGGATTATTTCTCTCAGTAGAGTAACTTTCCGGTAGCTGATTGGCTAAGGGTCAAAACGTTAAGGTTTGAGGCCTAACAGAGAAGGCATGTTTACACTCCTAAAGGGTTTTTGGGTTTAGGAGAGAAGAACTCAGTGGCTCTTAAATGATCTGGAAACTGATAAGAGGGTTATATTTACATCTATGTACACTGCCATTCAAAAGTTTGGGGTCACTTAGAAATGTCCTTATTTTTGAAAGAAAGGCATTTTTTTTTCAATGAAGACAACATTAATCAGAAATGCAGTTTAGACATTAAATTAAATGACTATCCTAGTTGGAAACAGCTGATTTTTAATGGAATATCTCCATAGGGGTACAGAGGAACATTTCCAGCAACCATCACTCCTGTGTTCTAATGCTACATTGTGTTAGCTAATGGTGTTGAAAGGCTAATTGATGATTAGAAAACCCTTGTGCAATTATGTTAGCACATGAATAAAAGTGTGAGGTTTCATGGAAGACATGAAATTGTGTGGGTGACCCCAAACTTTTGAACGGAAGTGTATACTGACCAACGAAAAAAAAAAATTCTGATTGTCTGTTCTCTATAAAAACTCTAATATTTGTATTTCTCCTTTGAGAATCTGGAAAACTCTGCCATTTCCCACATTGTATACAATACCAAAACAGATAATGACCCAGCAAAGCATTTTGTGTTTTCTGAGTTTAATGATGCCGCAAATTTCCACGACAATGTGCAGATTATTACTGTTGTATTTTTGAAAACAAAAGATAGCAGTTAACACTGCATTTATGCCACAGTTAAAGGCTGTCAGTAATGGATGTGACCACATTGTAACAGATTCATCACCAGCTGGAGAGAAGAGACAAAATGCAGCTCCTCACTAGTCCACACTATAATGTAAATATGATTTTGTCTGCAAAAGGACCAAAATATGGTCTAAAATCTTGAGTTAAGGAATTATGTTTTAAGGGGGAAACTAAAAATTCGACAATGCTTGTAGCTGAGGATCTTATAGCAGACACGCATGGAGTCAGTGTGTCCCTGAAGGAGTGTTCAGAAAGTAAAAAATCATTAACGTGTCTAAAGTTTGCCATCTTGAACATATGAAGAACAATTTGTCTGATTTTTTGTGGATCAGGGAGAGGCTTGTGCACCTGTGGACTACCAACAGTGAAAAGCATCGCAGAGGGTTTACCAAATCTGGTAATGTTGCCAGTGCAAGAACAGAAAGAGACCAGAGGTGCTCATGTTTCTCTGTGTGTTGATGCCTCCATGACAGCTTGGCTCAGTCTCCCATAAAGCATTTTTTGTCTGCCGTTGTCTCAGAAGAACATAGAAACTCCCTCACGCGACCTCTCATTTACAACCCACGGACACACATGAACACACCATAGGTCTGTGCTATCTGCTGGAAGTCACCCGCCTACACACCTAATGCACATAGCTGCAATGTTACTAGTCCTTGGAGTTCATCCAACAACAACAACAACAAAAAAAAAAGCCTCTCAATTGTTAACGCAGATCCTGAGTGGAACACTTCTTCACGAAGTAACATCTGGAGAACACTATGACCACACACATCACTCTCTACTGCAAACGTCCATACAGACACATGTATTAAGCTTTCTTAGTGTCCCCTGATCTACATTGGTTAGGCTCACTGGTGGACATCCTCTAGATCTCTGGCACACACTCGCACATCTGTTTCACATGAAGGCACAGAGGAGGATGTCAGTAGGGGGAAAGACACAAGAAATCCCAAGAACTTTTCTGTTGCTTTTCCTTCTCCAATCATGGAATACCTCTGCTTGTTTGTACTGAATGTACACTTCTATTTTTCCCAGTTTGCCTTGTTTTCCTCTTCTAAAGCTGTCTGTAAATACTTCTTCATGCACACAATAGCTGAGTGTCTCCCTACAAATGTCCCTCCTGAGAAAGACACAGAGGTTTTGTGTTTGAATTCTTTGCTTCCTGTGGGGGAAAACATCGGAGCTCCTGATGCTCCGGTGACTCACTCCGAAACATTGTGTCAGCGTCACTGAAGCTTTCAGGATTTGCAAAGAAAAACAGCACAACTTTGTGAGGGCATTCTCTTCCAAATGCAAGTCTTCTCCCCTCTCTCCTTGCAAAGCAGCAGCAAAAGCATTGGAAGCATCTCACTGTAAATATAATCGTTGTGCAATCTGGAGCCAGCGGTTCCAAGATTTGCAGGAAGTTATGTAACTAATCTGGATCTACAATGTTGAAATGAGGCCTCGAGTTTAGCTGTCGGGAAAAGAGGACTCTGGTGAATGCGCTCTCATTCTTTTTCGCTCCAGTTAGGCTGGAGTTTTTTTCCATAAATGCCCTAGATGACCTACTGCCTTCCAGTCGGTCCAAAGAACTGCAACAACATCGTCTAATCCCCTTTGTTGTGATCAGCTAGAGCGCATTCCTCGTATCCTCCTGAAAATGACCCACGTCTTCCCTTTCACAACACTCTCGAGGCAGAACAGCTTCGCCAAACAAGATGCCAGGAAATGTGGATCAGTTTTGGAGAGCAAACATTAATGGCTGAGGAGTGCAGAGAGAAAGCGGGAGTGTCAGAGTGGGTATCAAATGTTAATGCACGGGCGATTTACTGGCTTGAATTTCCATCCTCTGAGTGTGTGTACATGCGCACGTTTCTGGGAAGTGGGAGTGTTGGGAATTAAAAACAACTTCTCACTGTGAGCGGTGTCTGACCACAAGGCATCCCCAGGCTTTATACCAGTGAACCACACAGCCACCAGACCTGCTACTTCTGTGTGACTGACCACATATTCCAGACAAAACACTTGTGTTTTAAGAATAAGATGTTGTTTGTTGCTGATATGTTCTAACATGTATGATAATAATACAGATAATAATCAATATTACTGAATAGTTACACATGACAAAGACGTATCAGTTGTAAAACATATTGCTGAAACATTACAGTGCATTGAAATAAGCATCACTCTAAAAAGGCCCAACACAATCCATTAAGTAGCTGTTCAACAGCTTATAATCACATCACGATTTAATTGCAGATGTGTAAATTTTCCTTATATAGCATATTGTTTGTTATGATCAGACTATTTTCCGACTTGATTTTTGTTATTTTTTAAGAAATCGTCATCATCAAGAATTCTTTGCAATAAAAAAAATAGTAAAATCGATCTTAAACTAAACAAAATAAAGAAAAATATCAATTAAAACCAACAAACTCTACATATATTTCCTCTATTTAGAATGCATATTGAGTCCAGTGGCTTATTTCAGAAAGCTGGTTCAACAAACCCTGAATCTGATCCTGAAGTCTGACTTTTGGTTCACTGTCATGTTCTGATAGTGTCATTTCCAGTCAAAGCACAAGGCTGTTCTCTGTTTCTATTAACCTGCTTGAACACAAATTGCTCAGCACAAAACAACAGACACAGTTAATAACTAGCCATGACTTTCATTGTTGGTGGAGACCAAAAATGGAGCCCAAAGAGAATGAACATTTTGTCTTTATTTATCTGATGCTCAGATGTGCAACCAAGGAACTGATGTTCTGATGTCAAGTGGACAGCGGTTAATGTGGACTGTGGATGATTCTTTATAGGCTATCGTGACAAAATTGTATATCATATTTCCTGCTGTTGTAGAATTAAATGCTATTATTATTATTATTGTTCTGTTACAGTAATGTTAATATAATCAGCAACACTCTCAGTCAGTCAAGCAGACTTTATTTGTATAACACTTCTCATACAAATAGAATGCCACACTATACAGAATGAACAGAAAAAAAAAAACATCAAAACAATAGCTTTGGCCACCCTGGTCCCTCAATGAACATCATCTTGTCAATAAAGAACTGAGAAAACAAGGACTGAGAGATTGTAGACAGGCTTTCATAAAGAAATGTAATGAAGAAACACCAGATGGACCATGAAAACAAAAGGATGTTTCACTTCAGGTTTGTCTTCAGACTTTGGGTTTAATTAAAGGGCCAAAAGAGGGTTCAAAGAGGTTCATGGGGTCAAAGTAAATCGAGTAAATAGGTTAGAAGATGAAGGGTTGTGGAAACCAGTGAAAGTAACTTAAAATCAGTTCCAAAACAGACAAGCAGCTAACGCAGAGGCTTTAAAATGGGTGGAATTTGTGCTCTCCTTGTGATACGTAGCTGAGTTTTGAAGCTGTTGTAGTTTAGATGTATTCCTCTTAGGGCGATACATTAGGATTACAATCCTACAGGTAATAAAGATGTGTAGCAGTGTCTCTATATTGGCTTGAGAGAGAAACAGTGTACTGGCAATGGTCAAATAAATTCATAGATATGTTTCTAATGCCCTGGAAATCAAAAATGAGATCTGGGTCAAAGATGAGTGTTTTTTCTCACATGTTTACAAGGGTTTAATCCAAGTGCTGCAGTTTAACAAGGAGCTTTTCACTCTTTAATTTAATTTCAAAACTTTAATTTTGTCTTGACTGAACCCTCCACAACTTCACTTCCAAAATACAACACTATATTTGATTACTTTTTATGTTTAACGTTCAATGCGCTCATCCATATCTTTCTACCAGGCAGCTTATAGTGACACTGTCCCTTTAAGAAAAGTCACATGACAATCACATGACCAGGAAGCAGACTGCATCCTTTCAGCGTGGTTGTGTTTACAAGCGGCTCGTTTACATACCGCATGCAGGTTCGTCCAGTAAATAAACAGTCAAATTGTTATTATAAAGTCATAATACGTTTATATTCTCATTTACAGCCAGCAATGCTCTTTGTTTTCTTTGTTATAGCAGCCGCAGCTCAGTGTCACCAATGTCAAGGTAGGTTTTTGTTCAGGTTTTGTAGATTGTACTCTACAAAGACAGACTAATTTGCGTGAATAACGGGAAAATAAAGCGGCAGTCATCTTTATTAAGCATCCTAGCATTACTTTAAAGGTGTGTCCCGACTGTAATAGGTTTCAAATCTGGTGCTAGTGTGTGTCTGTCGTGTGTTAGCATACGTTCAGGTCATAGTAGTAACCAAGATGCTGTGGAAAATCAATACAAGGTCGTTTAAAAACACATTAGTTTTGTTATACAGAATCATCAAATGATCATCTAAACTCATGGGCGATAAAATATTCCCGATTAAAAAATGTTTTCTTTGATATTCTAAGTTGTTTTTGTATTTTCTACAGTTTTACATGGGACTTTGAAGTTGTCTAAATTGTGCCACATATGCCATATGTACTTAATTTACCTTACCTAACATTTCAGTCATTGCACATTTTGTTAATATTTCTGCCCTTTTCATCTCCAGGAATAAGTAAAAACTGCCCTATTTGGATAAAGTAACCATGAAGCAGGGCAGTGAGGTTGTGAACGTCCCTGCATGCTTCATTTCAAACCATGAAGGTTTTCTGGGAAGCATCAAGAACTTTATCGAAGACTTTGTGGTGACTGAGATAGACATCGATGGACATTATGTTAAAACAGCAGCAGCCCGACAGTCTCCAGGTTGTGCCTCCTCAGACAAAAACAGCAAAACGGATGCAGACTGTAAGGAGAACTCTTCAGTCCCGCAGGATTCGGATGTTTCGTTGGAGTGGGGGGTCGATGTCCCCCTGCCTAATCTGGGGAGTTTTGATTTAGGCGTGATTTTGGGCCCATCAGTCAGCGAAGAGCTTGAGCACTTTGTGTTGACACTCAGAGACAAAAAGCCAACCGAGCTGGAGCTTTCCCTGGGGTCTTTTGCCGACAAACACCAGAGAGCCAACGTCCACCGGGCTGTGAGACACCGCTTCCCCTTCCTCATGACCGTCACCATCCAGCCCGAGATCCGGGTGAGGGAAGACCCAGACTACAGAGAGCTCACCCAGCTGGTTAAAGAGGACGAAGCAGAGGACTTCTTCAGGTTCATAGATGCTAAAGTGCGAGGCTCGTCCTATACGTTTGGACCTGATGACAATAAGGAGCACAGGACGGCGGTCCACCACTTCCTGAACCGGAGGTTTGGGAAACTGGTGGAGACGAAAAGCTTCAGTGACCAGGGGAGGACATCGATCTCGGTTAGGCTGAGAGAGCGAGGGAGGCCAAAGAAGAGAAGCGCAGATGAGCGGAAGGAAGAAGAAGTTTATACTGGTAAGACAAGAAGAAAGTAAGAGAAAGAACCAAAATGACATCTTTAGGGTTGATTATTTTTTCCAATCTACAGTTCAATACCAAATGTTATTCAAATTACTCTCATATAGCACCAAGAAAACCAGAAAATCACATTTAAGTTGCTGGAACTACTGAAAAAATGACATTCTTGTTCAAAAGCAAGACTTTTGTGATGGATCAGCCATCAAAATCACAATGTAGTAACTGTTCCTTGTGTAGTAACATGATTATTATATCACAAGTTTTTCATAGTTTACCACAGTTTGTTTTTTTCTGTTTGAGTATTTGCCAAGTCTGGAGAAAATAGACAGGAACACTGCGGAAACGTCTTGGAAAAATACCAGGAAGTGCAAATATGACAATGCATTTTCTGTTATTTTTGCCACTTGGTCAGTTGAATGTCCCAGGATGATGCAGCATGCTTAATCAAAATCACACACCAATAGTTATCGTTTAACAAATACAGTTATGTGGAATGAAAGTAAGGATATTTGATATTAAACTAATGTAATTAGACAGTGCTTTTACTTTGAAATGTCCTTTCAGATTTCCCATGAGCAACACTTAGAATAAACACAGTTGTTTAATGTGTCTCTGTGTGTTCCAGCGTTCACTCTGTGTAAGGAGAACCTGGAGACTCTGGAGGCCATCAGCTACATGGCAGCAGCCCTCGGGATCCTGCCGTCAGATTTCACCTACGCTGGGATTAAGGACAAGAGAGCCATCACCTACCAATCTATGGTGGTCAAGAAGGTCTCACCTCAACGGTAGTGCTGTGTTTCTTTTATGGGTTGGGTGTCAGTATTTCCTGTTTCAGGTGTTATGGTTCTTCCTTTGACAGCCACTCATTCATCTTATTCATGTAGGTTACAAGAGAAGGCAGCAGATTTTGAGAGGAGGGGGATGCGTGTTTCTCAGGTCCGCTCTGTCAGCGAGCCTCTGAGGCTCGGTCGACTGCAGGGGAACCACTTTGACCTGGTGGTCCGTGACCTGAGACCACATGAGTCCGGTGACGCACTTTCCTCTGGTGCAGACGTGCACACTCGCCTGGCAACGCTGGTGAAGGAAGCAGTGGAGAATGTCAAGGTAGCATTTAGTTAGTGGGAAATTGTGTACTAGAACATATTTTGCTTGGTTTTATGATTCTGAAAACAAACACTTTCTTGAAGGACAAGGCACCGTTTGCTCTTTGTCATTATGTTATACTGTGTTGTCTTAGGGAGATTAATTCTATGTCAGGTGATACCCTGAACTTTCTTAACACATGGTGACCAAAATCACAATCAAGTGAACCTTTTAACAAGTATTTCCACAATTAACAACATTGCAATACATCACCAAGACACTGGGTGACATGTTCTTTTATTTTGACGATCACTACCTCACATCCTGCTGCCACACAAGAGCATCAAATATATATTAATCTAAAGCTGAAAATAGATTAGCATTGCCAAGACTGAGATGGTTTATTTTAGTGTTTTTATAAGATTTGTTGGTGTTAAGAAAAATACAGAATATCAACAGCTTTATGCTTAAATAGCAGAGTAGCCACTTGTATCAATTAAAACATTTATTTGATTTAATTCAGATATGCAGCAGTATCATGAAGGCAAAAGAGAAAATAAAATACACAAAATGAAAAACAAACAAACCAAAACCCAGAACCTATAATACTGTCTGAAAACAAGTAGGATGAGGTTTAACTTATGCGCTCCTTCCTGTTACATGTCCATACATCTCATCTTTTACCGTTTCCACGTTCAGTTTGGTTGTTTTTCTTTGCAGACCAGAGGTTTCGTCAACTACTACGGACCACAGAGGTTTGGAAGTGGACAGAGTGCCCAGTCTGATCGAGTAGGATTAGCTCTACTGAAAGAGGACATGGTAAGAGTAACATTAACAGCATGCAGGACTCGATGGTCTTTTATTGTGAAATTCAGACAACTTCCAGCAAAACAGTCCTGTTGTCAGACTGTCTGATGCTGTGTTGATGTGTGTTGTTGTGTGTCAGGTGAGCGCTGTGCGTCTCTTCTTCACTCCAGAAGAAGGCGATGATCCTCAGAGTCACGCAAAGAGACACTTCCTCCAAACTGGTGAGAGCTCGGATAATAAGACCGACCGATTCAGTTTCATTTCTTCTAAAAGTCACCAAAAATATCTGTGAAAGTAGCAGGCCTCAAACCTTTCCAGTCATTTTGCAGAAACTGAGTTTCTTTTGGTGTTTTTGTGCACTTTGGGCAGATTTTGCATGAATTACACAGTTCCTCTATCTGTTTTCAAAGAAATTCATCATATTTAATCGAGAACCGCTCATGTTTGGCAGTTTAGAGAACAGCTAATGTAGCATATTTGGTCTGTTAAAAATGTATCTTAATCCTTTATTGCGTCTTTTTAGTTAAACGTGCTTCTTTGTTCATTTTCACCCTTTGTTCTTGTTTCCTCCTTGTCTTTCTTGCTTGTGTCGACCAGATAATGCCAAGGAGTCGTTGGCCTTGATGCCGTTGTCCAAGGCCAGGGAGCGCCTGATGCTTCGGGCCCTGAACCGCTACGGTACCGGTTCGGACGGTTGTGCTCAAGCCTGGCTCAGTCTGCCGCACAGCATGAGAGTCTTCTACCCTCACGCCTACTGTAGCAGGTCAGCTGCAGGGAGTCTTTTTTTTATGGGCTTCCTGCCCAGTTTAAACAAACATCTTGATTGTGAGCATTTTTTTTTTTTACAGTGACTGGGAGATAAGAGAATTACTCATTTGTCAGATAATGCTAAAAATGGAGACATTGTTTATTTTCTTGGTCTCTTTTAGTTTTATGGTTTGACTCAGCCCCAGTTTATGACTCTTTTGCATCATCACAACATTTTAGTCAGAAAGCTGAAATCCTTCACGCTGTTCAGAAGATATTTTCAGAGAACAGAAAGGCTGTTCCAACCATTTGCATAAACATATTCTCTGCTACAAAGTGAAAAAATAAAAATACTTTCAAAGTTGAAATTGCGTTGTGGATCCAAATAGCTGAAAAATTATATGTGTCAGTGTTTTGTATCTAAAATTTAGACAAGGAAAAGTAACCTCAACAGAGATAAATATACATAATTTTATACATCTAGTTTTGTTTTTAGGATTGGGATTTAATTTTACACCAGTTCCCTACAGCACCAACAGTGTGCATCCTTGTTTAACGTTACTCTAGAAATGGGCACCAACAAACGAGCAGCTCCCACACAAACTCTGCATGAACACAACGCAGCATCTAGTGAAGCTGAAAACAGCACAGTTTTTACCGTGACCAACGTTGGATGAAAATATTGGACGACATCGACGGGGCGTTTGATTCATTTATGGATAAAACTGAGAAAAACATGATGACGGAACTATCTAGTGTTGTATCATTCATAACAAGGGCTTTCTGAATGTCACAAGGAGAGTCTTTAATAATTCCACTGATGTGTTTGTGGTTGTCAGGGTGTGGAACGAGGCAGTAGCACACAGACTGGCTACTCTGGGTCATAGTGTCAGACAAGGAGACCTGGTGTGGATACGGGAAGGACAAAACAAAGTGGAGGACTCTGGAGAAAGCAGCGCTCCTCAGGTAAAAAAAAAAAAAAAATGGACAGATAATACTAAAACACATTGCTGTGGCATAAATTTCATGTCCCAATATTTTAAGGATGGCAGTTTGATCAGGAAAGGAAATGCTCCATGAAGCCCATTGGGAGACTACAAGCTGATACAAATATTAAAACACCATTTAATAGTTTATGCAATGCAGCAGCCACTGAATGACTGAAAAGGTCGGAGAAGAAGAGAAAACTATTTTCTTTGCCAATAAATCCCCCTTGAAAGACAACACTGAATCCTTTTGTGTCCATGTGAAAACAGGTTTACTCAAATAATCTCAAATAATTAAAAATATAGAAGGTAAAATAAATGATCCCACTAGCATTCACCCTTTTCAAGTCCAGCCACAAGTCCTCAGATGGAGTGAGGTCTGGGCTCTGACTTGCCAACTCCAGAACGTTCACCTTGTTGCCATTAAACCATTTCTATGCAGCAAAACAATGAATCGGAACATTCAGCTGGTTTGCTTCGACTCATTGTTTTTGCTGGAAAACCAAACTTCCTCCAGGTCGCGGTTCTCTTGCAGACAACATCAGGTCCAGGATTTCTCTGTACTTTGCTGCATTTATTTTACTCTCTGCCTTTACAAGTCCTCCAATGCCTACTGAGAGGCATCAGTACATCATGATACCACCACCACCATGCTTGTTATGGTTTGGTTTTTGCCTCCGATTGTAAATCCAGGGACATGTCAAGCTCCTTTTGTCAGTAAACATGCTATATTTAAGGACATATTGTCTTGATCTGAGCACATAATCGAAATGTGTGGAATATTTTCAAGGTTTGCAAACATCCTGCCAGTGCTGCTGACATTTCCTTCTTTGCTTTTCCAGATCCATGTGGTGACAGATGAAGAGGAAATAGGAGGAGTCTACACACTGGATCAAGTATGGAACTAGTTGTATTAACCCTCGTGTCGTCCTGTGGGTCAAAATTGACCCGTTTTAAAGTTTGAAAATGTGAAGAAAAAAAATATTTTCACAGTGGAACTTCTGATGTCCACATTTTTTGGAAAAAAAGAAATGTTAAAAATGTTTAAGAACATTCACAAAAAAAAAATCAACTAAAATCCAGCGAAATTCACTGGATTTTGGTTGATTAATCACTTTAGATATTTTTAGGAATTGTTTTTTGGACGATTTTTGCTCATTTTTTGAAAATACAAGAATTTTCTTGCCAAATTTGGGTGATTTTTTAAAAATAAAACTTTTAAGGGAAACTTTTAAGGAATTATTGGAATTTTCTTCCTGAAGGTTTTGCAAATTTTCAGAAATTTGGGGAATTTTTTGGCTGAATTTTTGGATTTTTTTCAGACAAGGAAACCATATTTTTTGGTGCCCATAAATGAAGACAACAGAAGAGTTAAAAATGCTGTTAATTGTGGATTTTGACACTACAGTCACTAATGTGCACTTTGTTGTCCTGTCAGGTGTTGCTACCGATGCCAGGAAATACAGTGAAGTATCCAGAGAACACCATGGGGACTTGGTACCAGGAGAGACTGGCCAGAGACGGGCTCAACGACTGTCGCTTCAGAGTCGGCAGCCTCAAACTGAACCTGCCGGGCTGTTACCGCCCCCTGCTGGCCATTCCCCACAACCTCAGCTACCAGCTACACAAAGCAGCCAGCAGGGAGGGCAAACAGGATTTAGATTCTGACGTTCTCACCTTAAACTTCGACCTGGACTCCTCCTGCTACGCTACCATCTGCCTCAGAGAGATCATGAAGTGTGACCCCTAAAGCTCAGGGGGGCACTGTTGTTGTGTTTGTGTACACTTTTTTTTTCTTTTTAAAGGAAAACATGCAACTTTTTGTAACAAACACTGTTTTGTACTTGCATTGAGCGTGATTATGATACGTTATCAGTAGCCTTTTGATTTGTTGAAGTGCTGAGCAGAAGTTACAGTAGTTACACAAAAAGAAAAATCATTAAACTTCGAATGAAAACGGACCTCTGCCAAATGTAAATAACTTTAGGTGTACACGCATGTAAACAGTGTTTTGTGCCATGAATAAAACCTTTAGAATAAGAGAAATCAATGTACTTTTTTTATGTTTGTCACATTGATTTAGAAATTGTAAGATTTCCCCCATTTAAAACCTTCATTGGTTTAAACTCCATATTGTTCGTCTTCTAAAGTGATAATGTTTAACAATGTTCTGCTTTTTGAAAAGTAACTGCAATCTTGACCATTTTAAATGTGCATTTACAAAAATGTGGTATATTTGTCTATTTTTTTTCCCCGGTATTTTATCATCCATGCAAAGAGATACAAAAATGGAAGGAAAGCCCATCGTTTCTTCAGTAGTCACCCCACAACATTTTCTCATTCTCTTCATTGTTTCCAGACTCAAGGTTTTAATAAAAGGACAACATCCTTGTAGTTGATGTGCCATACAATTTGCATCACCTCTATAAATCTACAAATCCTCAAAACTAAAATGCTCCAAATATGAAAAAAGGCTGAAAAGTTGCTAGTTTGGCCTCTTCAGTCGTTTTCCTCTTTGGAAATGGTGACAAATAGTCAAGCCATAACTTCAGTGTTTGAGGAAGTGTTTTCCTTCCAAGGTAGCAAAATGCATTTCTTTGTAAAATAACTGATTGTGTTCAGTATCATGTATCTATAGAAAGATTGGTGTTGTGTTTATGCATCTGCTCTCCAAGCAGTTTTTGGGACGTCTTTTGCGTCGCAACTCAAAAACGAACCTTATGACACAAACGCTGAAGTAACATGGAAAATCAGTCAAAACAGGTATTGGATTTAGTTTCTAAAACACTTGAAAACATATTTTAACCACATTTCCATTAGAAACATGCAACAAAGTCAAAACACTTAAATTAAATTGGGACTCTGCTTATTTTGGTCATTGTAATAACCATCAGTTACCACTAGATGGAGACAAGCAACAGTAATTGTCAGGCAGATACCAAATGTACTCCAGCTGCTGTAGTGCCCCATGGAAATGTGGCTTAAACTAATTAGGAAGTTAAGTTTGAACATTTAGTTTCTTAAATGAGCACTAATTTACGGTTGGTCAAGTTGGGATGATGCTAACTTCCTTATCTGAGAGAAAACAGCTCGGCTGAGAGCCTGATGATAAAGCAGCGGATCGTATTGCATCCTAATCTGAGACTGAATCCACCACACCAGCCCACATGATATAGCCTCGTGTAAATATAGACTCGTGGAAAAGCAAGAAACCCATTTTACGACCCAATGAAACCATAATGAAGCATAAATCTCCGGTATAATTACGCTGCTGAGGGGCAGCTTTCGATATGTATTAAAACTGAGCCCCTGTGATTAATTCATGAGGACAGCAGCGTATAAAACCTCTCTCTCATGAATAACTCATGCTGGATGTACCTCGGAGCTATTTTTTAGTGCCCAATACTGTTAGCAAATGTGAAAAGTGAGTGAGTTTATGGGTGTTTTAGTTGGAGGTGGGTTCTGACATGCAGGCTGTCATAGCGCTGCTTGATAAAGTGTCTGCCTGTGAGCTGAACTGTCTGCCAAAGACACACATTAGCAGTAATGAGTTTCTCCACTTGTTGAGGAGGTTTGTTACAAAATGACACACTATCCATCAGAAAGGGGATAATTGAAATCCTTGTACTTATAAATCTTCAACTAGATATTATTAAATGCCTCAGGAGCTGAGCTTGACAGATGACATGCGGATTCTTTGTTTTTTAAGAGGTGATTTTTTTTTTAAATGTTTTGAATAGAGCTCATATATTGACACTAAATGGGAGCTAATGGGAGTCATGTGTTGGGTGAATTCCCGTCGTCCTTCACGCTGCAGTAGGGTGTAACCATGCATATTTTAAGGGGTCGTATCCCCCCTCAGTACTCACTAAACACCAAACTGTCCCCCTCAATATACATAATATGTTAAATATGCTCTTATTATATGAAGTCTGTCAGTAGATCTGTTATGTCCTTTTTGTTTCTGTTTGTTCAGGAGGTCCAGGACTTTGCATAATCTTTAAGACATCTACTGAAATCCATTTTTGCTGCCCACAGCTTGCTTCATGCCGGATTCTTCCATCTGACTGAGTTCTTTAAATTAAGATTATCATGCACATTTTTGCACGATTAACACAGGATCTGACAGTCATTTCTGCTCTGTGTGACACGTCAGTGATTCCGCACAAACTGAAGCAGCAAATCGTCACCAATGATCTCCAAATTTCAAAGGTTTTGTCACTTTTACAGCAAATCTTTCAATATTTGCAGGTGGTAGGTGCTTCAAAGTGACGATTTGCAGCTTTTCTTGGTCATATGTCACACTTTAAGTGTAAAATGGCTAAAATTAATGGTAAATATGTTGGATTTTTTTGACCGATGGAGGACAAATCACCCTTTAGAAGAAGTTTTGATGGCATTTTTTACATTTTGTAGAGTCAGAATCAATCATTTTGGTCAATTTTACAGCCAAACATTCACAAATTTCCAGTTGTAGCTGCTTAAATGTGAAGATTTGCTCCTTTACTTGGTCTTGTGTTGGAGTGTGAGTAAAACACAACTGAAATAAATGATAAATGTTCTTGATTTTTGGACAAATTACCTTTGGAAGAGGTTTTGATGGCATTACTTTACAGAATTAAATTATTATTAAAGCTTCTCTGGATGAATAGAGAGTTTCATCAGAGCTGACAGGACATTTAATTAAGATTAGCCAGTCATTACGCACAAAAATATGCGCTTAGGTGTTTCAGCTTTGTTGTACAACTGGAGGTAGTGAGGTGAATATTAAAAGCAATTAAAATAAATCAGTCTAAGCTAATATTGACTGAGGATTTCGCTCCTGACACTGGACTCAGCTTGATGCTAAATGTAATGGAAGAAGTACAGTATGCATAGATGTTAAGAAAGTTACATTATTTAACTTTTCGCAACAAATTTTTGCTTCTTATTTATAAAAAGGACTAAAAATATGGGGAAATCAGAATAGAATAGAATTCTATCCATTTAATATGTTAAGAGCAAATTATATGAGCATAATTAAGTTCAGTTCAATATTATTTACACTTCAAAAGTTTGGGGTCACCAAGACAACTTCATGTTTTCCATGAAAAATCACATTTTTATTCATGTGCTAACATGCTAACACAATGTAGCATTAGAACACAGGAGTGATGGTTGCTGGAAATGTTCCTCTGTACCTCTATGGAGATATTCCATTAAAAATCAGCTGTTTCCAGCTAGAATAGTCATTTACCACATTAACAATGTCTAGACTGGATTTCTGATTAATTTAATGTCATCTTCATTGAAAAAAATCCTTTTCTTTCAATAATAAGGATATTTCTAAGTGACCCCAAACTTTTGAACAGTAGTGTACACAGCACCAATTCATAGATGTGTTTGTTTATATTAACAGTTACAGTATTATTAGTATAAATGTAGCATTGGTCGTCTGAGCACAGATATTGCAGATTGAGGAAATCTGCTGGTGAGGCATGGCCTTGGTACCTGCCAGCAGTTTCACTTAACAAAATAAAAGGATAGTAGAGTTTAAAAAACAAAAAAACAGCCCAAGTTACCACCCCCTGCATAGAAATGAACAAACGGACTCATACACTCTTCCTCCTTTAAAAGAAGAAGTTTGACCTTTTAGGAAAGTGCTTCATGGATGTTTTATTTAGTTAGCAAGAGGACGGGTATCATTTCCATGTTTGCAGACAAAGGCCCCTTCAGTTTAAGAGCACTGGTGAAGATAATCAATCTGATTCAACACTGCAGTCAGAGAGAGCAGCAACTATATAATCCTCTGCTGGGATTATTCTACACAGACATATAGAGGTTAGCGATTTCTCAGTGACCCACTTTAACACCAAAGATGACAATTTTTTTTAACGTCTTGCTAGCTGAAAGGCCGAACAAATGCTTAGGAATGAGAAGAATGAAAAGAAGTCGAGTGAAATTCACTATCAATGTACTGTGATATATTTCTGCTTGAAAGACAGTGTGCCAAGTGTCTTCTCCAAGTTCAGAGAGTTTTGATCAAGCAGATTAGCTGAGTTTTTGAGTATTAAACTATTAACTGAACGTTATTTTAAAAATTTAAACAGATTTATTGATTGTTGCCTACTTAGGGAAGACTAGTTAATGATATAAAGAGAAGTTTTCTGGGAATTTGAGTGTAATTGTTCATAGAATTGTAGATAGAAGAGGGACAGAGAAGGAAAGATCAAATGAAAAGGGACAATTCAATATGATGTACATTAATAAATGAAGCAGAGAAAAGCCCAAATCAAGTGTAAATCAGTAGCAAATTGATAAAATACTTGATATGTGAGTAGCGGAGGAATTAGGGGCCACTATAGTAATGCATGCTAGTTTCTGCTTTGACAAAAAACAGTGTGAAAAGTCCACACATATGTACGTGCAGACAGACACACACACAGTCATGACTAGTCACATAAACCCTGCAGCCACCTTCGACTTTTCTGAGCCGCCTCGGTTGATTGGCAGGTCGTGTACGGTGTGTTTTTACTGGAGCAGACGCTGATACGCACATGTACCTGTATGTGTGTTTGGAGCTTGTCTGTGCCTGCGAAAAGATAAAGTGTGTGTGTGTGTGTGTGTGTGTGTGTGTGTGTGTGTGTGTGTGTGTGTGTGTGTGTGTCTATGTGTGTGTGTTGTTGTTTCTAGTTCCCGTCAACCATGATGCTAGGAGCCACCGCTGTCCAGACGTGACAGTCTGTCTGTACAAGGTGCTACTGAGAGCACTGGATAAGCAATACTGGTGTCGAAATGCAGTTTGACGAGTCTCGGTGAAGGAAAACAATCCCTTCACTGCTGTAAATTTATTAGGGTAGGCCATTTTTTGGGTTTCAATGTGAATATCCCTCATTTAGTCTTTAGGATGCACTTAATGTGAGACAAAAAAGAGCCAGCAATACTAATCCAACACAGTTTTTTAAAATTAGATTTAGTAAATATGCCCTCACAGTCTGCTGGAACACAGTTTTGGCTTTGGACACGGGAAACAAAAAAAAGTGCCTTGGACCAAACCACAAAACACTATTCCAGTGTGTCCTGTGTGTGTTTGCTTGTGTACTGAACAGGACAAAGAGGGGAGATGGAGGCAAAAGGAGGCAGGGGGATGGTAAATCTGGCTAACTATTTGAATATGCCAACTAACTAGGTATCAACAAAATCACTGCCTTTCAACGATTTATTCAAATGATACAGAGGCTCTTTAAATCCTACTGCTTTGCCTGCAAGTGATGAAGCTAACAAAAGGTGCAGCCGTTAAATCCAGACCTTAAAGTGCCAGAAATGAAATTCACATTTCACAGAAGGTTGAAAAATGATTCACGTCATGCAAAGACATGGACATTTTTTTGATTCTGTTCGTATTGTGGAAGTAAAATCAACCGTAAGATCTTAGGTTGTTATTTCTTATCTGTTTAACTTTGTTGTTGGAGAACAAATTTCTTTGTTAGAGTAACTTTTCTCTAGTTGCTCCGCCAAGGAACATGGCAGAGTTATGTGACGATCGGTATTGGTTTGTCTCTTAGCAACATTATTCAAAAATGGATTAACAGATTTACATGAAATTGTCAGGGAAAGTCAGAAATGACACAAGGACCAATTGATTAGATTTTGGCAGTGATGCAGCTTATAGTTTGGATCTATGATTTCTGTATCATTGTGAGATAGCGATACAGCGGCACTGTGACTATGACAAGTAAACACTACGTCTGCCTGCTGACGATCACATGATCGAGATCCTTCTACAAATCAGACAAGCAATGAACAGCCTTAGTGGAGTACTGAGCTCTCTGAGTTCTTTTCTAGTTTAATTACGGAAGAGTTACCTGTGGGGTCAAACAGGTTAAGGTTTAAAGTCAGTTAGAGAAAATATGTTTACCCCTAAAAGGTTTTTTGTCTTTGGAAACACGGACTCAGCATTTCTTACACAGCATGGACACAAAGCCATAAGGTTTAAACCTATTTACAACAAGCCAATAGAAAAAGAGTTTGTATTCACTGTAAATGCTGTTACAATCGTCTTTCTTCGTTGGGGGAAAGAGGGAGGAGGTGTCTCCCTTCCATGCTGAGTAAGGTCTTTCCCATTGCAATGAGGAAACCCTTTCTCCATACTGTTAACAATAATAAACCTATGGACATACCAGCAGTGTTTTATCTCATTCAAGGTCAGAACCCGACAGTGAAACATCCCGGACAGCACTAAAGTTATCATCCTACTGATAAAAGAAGCTCAGTACGCATTCAGATTCATTTAACGTTCACAAACGCATTTCCTGGACTTTATGCTAATGAGCTGATGGGACGTCTGTTTTCATCTGAATCTTAAAACCCACACATGGCCGGACACATGAGCCATGTGCAAGACTTGACTTGCGACCTTTTGATTATGCGACTGCGCCAGTCGACAGTGAAGCCAGCGGACCTCGGTGCTGCCCAGAGGCGGCTCTGTCACCCATTTAACGTACTCCAGCCAGTGTCCCACATGTGAGACGGCTGCATGTGGAAAATACGCTGACCTGATAACTGCAGCCGAGCTATTGATGAGTGGAAAGGAGCGGGGAAATGAGATCGATTAACGAGTAAATTAATGCTGCAGAGCTTCGGGAGCATCACTGGTTCATGTAGAACGGTTACATCAACAGGACAATTAAATAACGATGAAAAATGTTAATCCACAATGAGCGTGATACGAATGAATCTAAATCAAATAAGAAGTTCATGAAAAAGTGCAGCTCCCATGTTTCAGTGTGGTAAAAAAAAACTCATGAATGGTTGGTCAGGCTCTCCTGGAAAGGTCAGGAACAACATGACAAGTTCATGTCAAGTGCCACTTAAAGTTTTAGGATATCCCATTTTATTTCTCTTTAATTGTGCACCTACAACTATATTCCCAACACCAACCACTGTGGTACATTGTGGCTGCAACCAGAGTGGAAATTTAATCTATTATAACCATAAGCCAGATCCCGTTTCTGGCTGTAAATGAAGCACAGACCCTGTACAGGTCTTTTTTTATTATTATAATAAAATAAATAAAAAGTCATAAAACATCTGGCTGCTAAAGTATAAGAAATCCAGTCATCGTGTCCAGTCAGTGGAAAAAGTTAATTTCCTGCCCTGTTTGTGACCCAAAGAACAACCCAACTTTAAAAAAAAACAAAAAACCACACACTCCGGCACAACACCAGCAGGATCGCGGTAAACTGCCTGCACATGAGCCATTAATGGGTTACCCGCTACAACTGGGAATTTTTCTCACACTGTAAAAGTTAAGGGGGGAAAAAAAACTGTTAAACCTCTGCCTGGGTACACTGAGGAGTCTGTGCCAGAGCAGCAGATTCTGTTGACTGGTTGCGAAGCACAGAGAAGTGAAGGAAAGCTCATTATTTTTAATGGGCCGCAGTCTCTACTGGTGGAGGCAGAAAGAGAGAGAGACCAGAACACCAGATTAGCCTGCTGCAGACTGCAACACTGACGGCTTGTTGGCGAGAAATGATAGACGGACTCGAAGATATTAAAAGTGAACAGCGTGCACACCCATGTTCTGAAACAAAAACCACGGTCTGGTTCTCTGTTCAACATATTAGATCATAAGAGTCTTAGGAAACCACTGTGGTGTCTAAACAATAAACCTGATGGTTAGCTTAGCTTAGCATACAGTTTTATGAAAATGGGGAGAAACCATAACGCTAAGCTATGTCTTTTTCTTTTTTTTTCAAAAAATATGTCAACAAGTTGTGGTTTTACAGTTGTCTACACATTTCAAATATTTCTGTGCCAACTAAGCACAGAAATAGTTTTTTGGATGCACTGTAAAAAAAAGATATTGGAAAAAATAGGGAAAATATTAAGAGGGGAAAAAATTACATATCTTATAATATACAGAAATTTTCCAAAATATATTCAGAAAATTTTTCAATGATGCATTTTCATTTTCTTTAATTACAAATATATCCTAGTCTTAATTTTACATGAGATCAGATGTATTTTTTGTCTTTTTAACGTGTAATGAAGCATATTTATATGTGCAAAAATGTTGAAGTCAAATATGTGGGTTTAATACATATGATTAATAACTATATACTGAAACTGTACCAGTGCTTATAGACTAGTTTGACATTTATATTAGACTAATGAAAATGGATCCATTCAGAATTTTTGCAATGAAAATGTTTTATTCATACGAGATATCACTCATTTAACAAACAAATCTATTTAAAGTTACATAACCAGCAATGTTACAATAATTAATATTTTATAATTCTTTTAGTTGTCACTAACTGTGTCAATTTTAGGAATTATTAGTATTAAACTGGATTCCACTGTCTCATCTACTAACTAAAAAAAATTAGTGAAATTTCGACACATTTGCAAATGTTGCAAAAGCATTTGTTTTTAAAAAAGTAAATTCTTTTTTTTAAAAGTAGAGTTATTTTCTGTTACAGACTTTGACTCTTTAATCTTAACTATTACATATACTTTTACAGTTTATTCTTGTTTATATTTGTGTTTTTGATAAACAGTGAAGAAAATCTGCAAAGTAAAAAGAAAAAAAATCATCATATAATTGCAATTTTTTTTTTAAAATTCCATTTTTTACAGTGTGGTTGTCTAGCAAAGTCATCGAGACGCCACAATACTGCTACAACTAAGCCAAGACATATTTGAGATGTAGTCAAACAGAAAGCAAATCTTCACATTCCCTTATTTGCCCATTAAACCATTCGAGCACTCCATATGAATTTGCCCCTAAGCCCTTGGATAAGCACACATTTTTCAACTCAAGTGGATGCTTGTTTGCATCATTTTGCACCAACACAGCTGAACAGGTAATTAATCACACATGCTCTCATCTCTGACATTTTACAGATTTGCTCCATATTTGCATTTTGTATGAAAACACCTTTGCTTCCTAATAGAACCCAGCTGACAGCTTTCCTGTTTCCAGTCTTCTAAACCTCCATAAGGTAGTCTTAAAGTATCAAGATTTCCAAACAGCTACTGTTTACTTGAGATAATCTTTAAGCAGCTGCACCTATGAAAAAAAGGACGTGTTTTCTTTTTTCTGATGTTTCTTCAGTGTCAGAAGGTCACATTCAGATTCAGATCTGTGAAGTTTGGCGTCTTGTGTCCTTTCATTGCCATCGACTTCTCTCTTCTACATCAGTCAGTGTCTCTGGGGTGACGCTGGTTTGGAGTCTGACGGTAGTCCTGTAATTACCTTGTTGACTAAATCCCAGCTGTGTGTGTGTGTGTGTGTGTGTGTGTGTGTCTGCATTTGCAACAAAAATGTGTGTGTTCGTGGAAAGATAGGAATGAAAATAGGAGTCGGGCCACTTTGGAGCAGCTGCACCGGTGCGTCTGCTGGCTTCAACGCCTGAGGAGGAAAATCAGAGAGAGCCATCCTCGTGGCGATTGATGGAGCAGCTTCCTGTCCTGATAGAGCTTCGTGAGCCGCTCTGAGGGACCATCGTTATTTCCTGATGCTCTTAAATATTCTGCTCGTCATCTTTTTTTCACTTTCTCACCACTTCAACCTCCTCTCTATGCCCCCCCTTCGCTTCCCTTCTTGTTTTACAGAGGAATGACATATACTGTTTACATACGACCAGCTCATATCTCCATGCACCAAATTATCTCCACAGTATCTCACATCCAGTCGTGCTTAGACCATTAGATAATATGTTGAGGAAAGTAAAAGCACTATTCATCATAGATGTAGGCTAACGGACACGTTATAGGCTGCTAAAATTGGATATGGCACATACTTAGCGCTGTTATTTTCTTGGTGTGTCTACACAAACAGACAGGCTTCAGGCTCGTGGCACATTTATCTTTCCAATGTTTGTCTACTCCCACTCGTTTTTGACTACAGTTTTCCTCTTGCTCAGTCTCTCCCTTTTTGTTTCTCACCCAACTTTTTTTCCTTTTGAGTCTTAAGTCTACTCTGCAGTGTAACGGTAGTTTGGGAAATGCACTTTTTTTGTCGAGACTTAGACGAAAAAATTGATACCAAACTCTTGTTGGCACTCTGAAACTCAGAAAGGGCCTAGAATTAGCTTTGCATAAAGTCGCAGGGTGAAATGGCTAGCCTGTCAGTACAAAACCCTCAAAGTGAGGATTAACTTAGCTTAGCAAAAAGATGCAGAGTGAAGCAACTAGCTCAGTCGATAGGTAACAACACTGGTCAGCATTTAGCTCACCAATTAACACTTTAACAATTAACATACATCCTCCGTTTCATCTGTACACAAACAAATCTAAGTATAATGTATGATTTGCAGTTGCCATTTTGACTGCAAGCTGTTTTTTCAGGGATTTGTTTGCTAAGCTAGCATTGCTTGGCCTGGGATCATGGATTTCCCAGAGTAAACAACATATAGAATGCTAATTAGTGACATTGGGAGGTGCTGAAGGCTTTGCAACTTTGGACAGAAACAGGCTAGTTGTTTTGCTTTCCGTCTTATGGCTAGGCTATGCTAATAAGACAATTAGCTTGATACTTAATGCAGAGACTTAAAAGTAGTATTAATCTTCTCATTGACCCAATTCCCAAAATTGTGGAGTTAGTTGCTTTTGCCATCACCTGCGCAAGCGACTAAAGGGGTTTGTCACTTTCCATTACCAAAATTATTGGAAACAAGCAAATTTGCATTAGAATGTTCTCTTTTTACATTGTATTTGAGAAAGCAAAGCATTTTAAAGTGTGACCTTCTTTGAGCTCATTAGTCACAAAGCACTTCATATGGCTGCCAAAGTATACCATTGGTTCTGATTTCAAACCTTGGTTTTCTATGTGCACTCTGTAGAGCACTTTGGGTTGCCTTTGGCTGTGAAATGTGCTAAATGAATAAATTTTCCATGCCTTCCAGGCAAAACTAACTTTTAGAGAAATGTGAAAATCAACTTCGACACTTCACTTGAGATCATAAATCCATCCTAATAAGCATTAAGTCATCTGTATGCATTTCTAAAAAGAGCAGCTGTGGCCTCCAGATGTATTTCCTGTTTCTTCCTGTTTAATGTACCGACGGTATATTTGTCTCTTGCTCTGGACTTTCAGCAGTTTCTTAATTTTTTGACTACGATTTCATTTAGCAAGGTGATTAAAATGTTCTTAGTGTTCTCTCTCTATGCCAGTTGGGAACCTGTTTCCCTCTTAATCTTACTGGAAATTTGTAAATCAAACCCAGAAGAAAAAGAGCAACTGAACACAGATGACGACTGTTTTTCATTTCATTATAAGTTGTTCTTCTGCAGCAAGAGTTAAAGGGCCAGTGTGAGGTTGCCAATTGAAACCAACTGCATATCCCTCGATTATTCTTCCCTTTTCAAACATGTAGGAGAACCTGTGGTGACTGAAACTTCAACGTAAAAACGTAACAGTTTCTCTCCAGAATCAGAGTTTGGTTTTGCCACTTCTGAACAACTGTAGTGATATTGCAGTATTCTAAGCTGCCGAGAAAACAGATCATAGTTAGGTGATTAAATACAGCTGTATTTGATAAAATTATATTCCATTTCTGCTCATAGATCTCTCTAAATTCTGCAGACTGGTCCTTTAAGTCCCAGACGTCAGAGGTTTTTCCCAAAAATGCACCTAAAAGAACTGTTTTCAGACACAAAGTTGCATGCAACCAGCCTTGCCAAAGCATTTATGTGTGACTATTTTGGTCATTAAAAACCATTCATAATGATGGATTATATAGCCAGGTGTTGTCAATAGAAAGTGAGGCGCATTTTGGAAAATTAAAAGTTGAAGTAAAGTTATCCCAACCAAATGTTCCTCATGTGTATCTTAAAGGTCCAGTAAATGGGATTGAATCCATTTCCTTCATCATAAAACTTTAATACCACCAAAACAATTGAAACCTGCATTATTTACATCTGTATTTTTTGCTAGCAGTCTTTTTCCATGCTTTTTTTGGGTGCACTGCTGTGTTACCATTGTCAGAACTTTACTTCTGAGTCAAGTTAATTCGATGGATGCTGGTCTTCCATCCAGACACATTGTGACACATCACAGAGATGCTGCACCAGACTCTAACCACAACATGTACAACTCAATTCAGACCCTCATACTTTTCTTCCTCGTCAGTGCATTACACAGTCTGCTACAGCTAAACTCAATTCAGAAAAGCTGGGCGTCACTCGGCCGGCCTGTAAACCCAGATGACACCAACTGCCGGTGGATGGGGCCGAGACAACAAGAAACAAAAGCGTCGAGAAGCAAGCGCAGTTCAATGTCTAATTAAATTTCATACCGGAGGAATTTTCCCAAGAATGGAGCCTTTGTTCTGGAGCATCTGGAAAAACCTGACATGCGTTTATGTGAACGTTTCTTTAAAGGCCATTGTTCTGCAGAGGAAATGGATTTGGTCCAGTTAGAACGAGAAAAGAGAAGAAGAAAAATCATTCATCACCATAAGTGAACATGAAAATGCTGAACCGGTGGCATTCTGCTGAGTAGCAACAACTGAGCCCAACACATGTGATCATGGGCGGCGGTTTAGGCCACACAGGGAGAAATAAACGTGAATCTAACGTTTTTGTAGATGTTTGGAGTGATATAACAAAACTCTTGTGTAGCTAAATCGTTCAAAACCATACCATGACTGATCCCAAACACCCAGCCATTTTCGCTCTATTGTTGAACTGTCTTATCAGCCCTTTGCTATGGTTTGAGTAAATACACAGGATAAGTGGACCGCCTTGCTCTCCTTTTCATTCACTGACATGGTTCTTTGGAGGAGCACAAAGCCTGCATGTCTCCCTGATCTCTGATGGAAGTTCAACACATTCAGATAGATACATGAGAACATCCGTCTCAGTCAATTTATCCCCTACCTCAACACAGTCAACATGTCAAAATACGTCCCATTGGAGGATGAGTACAGGGCGTAAGGTCATCTTTTGACTGAATGTTTGAGTTAGAGTAGTCACACATGAAAGTAAGAAATGCCGTTGAAATTGAAGTAAACTTTCACTGCTCCAGCTTGAGAAATGTTCATGATAGCAGGTCTCAAACTGCTTTTAAAACAATAAGCATTTAAATATAAGGATGACTCATAGCCTGGATAAGCCTCTCAGCTGAAGATTGTTCAGAGAGCACTAAAATGTTCGGTGTTTCCAAACTGAAGAGACGTGTGTGCAGTTTGTGCTACAAGAAAAGTCAGATAAGATGACCAAATGATTAGTTTTTGTTTAAAATAAGTTAAAGGAATGTGTACATTCTCAGTCATTCTGGTCACGATAATCCTAAGAGCTTTAGTAGAAGGCAACTGGAGTTCTTGAAGAGGTTTCATTTCTCATCCAAGAGGCTACCTCAATTTAGAACAAAAGAAGCATCTTGGATGAGAGATGAAACTTCTTCTTAGGAAGCTGAAAGAATGTCGAACTGGCTATGGTTGTATTACTGCTTGGTTCCAGACCAAAATATCTCAACAGCACCTGGATGGATTTCCATTAACTTCAGTATACATATTCATGGTTTGCATTGGATGAATCTTACAGACTTTAGGCATCCACTGATATTTCCTCTAGCACCACTAATAGTTCAGAATTCTCACATAACCAGTAAAATATCTCATTATCAACCGATGGGTTATTCACTTGTTCCCTTTGAATGATCGCTACAGATTGTAGTGATCCATCCATGAGATTAACATTTGTTTTTTCAGTGAAATGTCTCAACAATTTTTAGGGGATTGCCTGGAAATTTGGATTCATGTTGCCTCAAAAATGTATTGTAATAACTTTGGTGATTCCCTGAGCTTCCCTTTGCCATCATCAAAATACCTTGGCTGTAGTCAGATACAAAAAAAATATTAATGCCTTTCCATCAGCCTCAGCTGGATCTAAAAGATGGACATAGTGACCATGACATCACCCGCTGGTTTGTGCACTACAGTTTTCGATCCTTGAAATTTGCATTTTGCCATCAACCCTTTTTGAGAAGGTGGACCTCTACATGAATATGTTAATGACCTGTCAATCACAGGGTAGCTTTGCTCTAAAGCATACTCTATCATCTATTTTTCTCTAAATGCAACTACAGTTTACCAAATGAATATCACCTGTATTAAAGGACTCTTCACACATGAGACTGACCATAAACTCCTGGACAGTTGTTACCTAGGTAACAAATTAAGCAAGAAGTAGCAAAATTTCACATTCACTTCTTCACAATTGGACTTCCTTCTGCAACTAGAGCCTTTGCCGACTGCTGGTCATTAGAAAGGGTGCAGATTTTAGGCACATCTGCATTATTTTCACTCTTCAAAGCAGGAAGTTACATTCATCTTTAAAAAACAAGATATGACTGTATTTTTAATTTCATGCAAATTAGCTAATGTTAGCATACTGACATACTCGACTGTAATGGTCAAACTTGTAAACAGTATACCTGCTATAATAACATTTATTTTGTCCTTTGACTGTGTCATGTTGGTGTTTAGTTCACTTATTTTATATTTTCTACATCAGCTTAATCTATTTTGTGACTATTAATAATCTTGTAACCAAACCACTGCAGCTGAACTCCATTTTTTGGATGGAGAGCAGTATTTTGGTAATGAACTCCTCGTGTCTGGCGTGTGGAATCATTAGCCCGTAAATCTGCAGGTTCTGCCCAGGAGCATCTCACTCTACTCAAGGGGAAGTAAAGTAGAGAATTTGATCGGCAAGCCGAGTGATTAGGCTGGCACTTCTGAATCACTATGACCCCAAAAATAATTGCTTCCATCCAGCAAATCGCTATCCATCTCATGAGAAAAAACTGCGTGAGTGCAATATTTAACCATTTCTGCAGGCTTACATCACACTGGCAACAGACCAGGGTGTGAAATTCATCAGCTTATTTAAAAAAATACAAAACAAAACAAAACACTGTTCAATTCTGCCACTTTTCACAGTGATGTGTATCGCGCTGGAAAAAGCTGCTCATGTTTTGTTGGGCTTCCAACAGACTTCAGGAATGATCGTAGGCTGAAACTCTTGACTCTGACTCTCAGGTTTGTTGTGAAGTCTGTGTGATTTATCAAGATAAGGGCTGAGAGGCTGTAGATCCAGGGCAGATGATTTCCTACAGGAGTCATCTCGTACATGTAGGAATTTTTTTTTATAAATGCACAATGTGTCAGAGGGAATTACCTCGTGAGGGACATTCAGCATTTGAGCAAAACCTCCAGACGCATTCCAGCCGGAGAATGTCGGAACATCTCCTAGCGTATACTGCAAGGTTTCTCCACTTGTGTCATATCTGGGTTATTGCATCAATCTTTTTCGCATGTTTTCTTGTAGCTCCACAGGAGGAGCTAGAGGAGAAAGGGAAATTACCCGACTTAGGTATATTTAGACTAAACTGGTTAAAGAAACATTATCTAAACGATGTGGCTGATAAGAGATGGAAAAATAAAACAGTGTGCTTATGAGGAACAACAACTAGGGGTTTTAATTCCCTTTAATTCCTGTGGTCTCCTGTGAACAGCTCATTGGGATTAGTGACTCTGATGGCCTCACAGTGTGCAAAGAATCAGAAATAGGTGAGTCTTAATGATTCCTACTATACTCCCTCTGGTTGTGCCTTATTTTTCTTTATAAACTCAAGGAGCTCCTGTTTAAAAAGAAAGTTTAAGGTTCATTGCAGTCCACATTTCTGTCTTTCTAGTTTCTGTCTTGCACCGTGTTACTCATCTTTGTCTCACTATATTCATCTTACTTTAGGTTTTTCTTTCATCTCTGTCGCCTTTCTTTATCTTTCTCTCCCCCTTCTCACTCCTCATCATCTGCTAGGAGAGTGACTTAATAGACTCTTAATGGCTCTTTAAGAAAGCCAGACCTCTGTGGTTTTTGGGAGCATGTGATGGTCAGGCTGGCTGGGTTTGAGGTGTTGTCACACATCTGCACTATGCAACTGTCAAGTGGATATTATTACTCCTCTCAACATCTAAGAGGAAATGTTCGAACTTTATTATCAATCCGCAAAGGAGTAAAGCTGCCAAATGACCAAATTTGAACAGATGAACTCCTTTTATTGCAGATATTGTGCATTGGCTGATTGGGCAATAAAATCCTGCAGAAATTGAATTTGGATATGAACTTTTCCATTGCTGAGTCACGCCTCATGGGGTGTCCATCTGCTCTGCTTGGATTTACAATGTCTGTTCATCCAAGAAGCTGCTTCAGTCAATATTTTGCTATTGATAATTGTTCAGATGACTTCATGTAATGTGGCAAGGGGTCGCTCCTAGTGACAAACCCACAGAGAATTTCCACCCTACACTGCACTTCTGAGCTCCAGAGAGCAGTTTATCATCTTTAAACTCTGTGTTTTTGTTTTATGTCCCAAAAACTTTGCTGCTTTGGTTCACTCTGACAGCTCACGTCAGCCTCAACAGGAGGCAGATACGTAGGAGTATGCAACAGTCAGCTCTCCTGGCAGAGCATTTAACAGCCAAAAAGCCAGATTATTACCTCAGGAGTTGGAGTGAAAGTTGGACACCAGGTATCAAGAAATACAACGCCAAGTACATGCTAAAGTTGCCTCATGTCTGCTATGTGGCAATTTGGTACCATGTTTACCATATCTGCTTGAAATTATTGTACTGCCTCTAAGCAATCAGACAAAAAAAGAAAGAAAAATGAGAAGTATTATTGTACTACTTTGACATTTCCAATTGTGCTTCAAAACAATTTAGGCTTCACCTGGAACCAAGGGCTGTAACTCCCATTCTGGGGGCATAACTGGAGGTTTATAAAGCCTTATGTCACTGTCCACAAAAACTGAAGTGCTTGAAGCAATCAAAGGAAAAAGGAGAGGAATGTTTTGAGCTAGCATGCCATTGCTAGAGGACAAAGTGCCTGACCACACAGCACAGGTGGCAGAAGCAGCCAAATGTGGCTTTAAACTGTTGCTGCAGCATCTTATATACCCGACATGAGACTATGTTGAAAAATAATGCACAAACAATCTGTCTCCCATGACATTTTTTGGTGATGCCAAGAAAGTACCCTCATACCGTATTTTCTGTTTTAAGTGTAGTTAGCTTTTGCTGTTAACCCTTTGATGCTCAGTGTGGGTCAGGAGAAACCCATTCTCCATTGGATTTGGGTCACTTTTGACCCATGTTGTGCATTGAAGGGTTTAGGGCATCAGTTTCTGCAGTGGAAAACTTAACTTGGTCACACTCCGACCAGCATGGATGTCTCTGCATCTAAATGAAACTGCACACTTACACACTGGAAAAACTATAATAATGACATGCTGATTTGGACTATAGGAATTCCCTATATTGAAGAAACACCTACATCCATGACTTAATGGAGTGCTGGGCCACTGCAAACTGCCAAAACAGCTTCGGTGTACTTTGGCCTTGATTCGGTGTGAAGTGTGTGACACTGGGACACTTTCCACTGAGCAGCAGCTGTTTGCCTTTCTTAAAGAATTTAAATTGATGCATAGTCTAAGTTCTGCATCTGCTTGGCATCCTTTGTTCAGCTTGCGAAAGCAAGACGCAACTCCACTTTAAGGTTGCGAGCTGCACCCAGAAAGTAGTTAAAAAAAAAAAAAAAGTCCCCTTCTTTAGCTTTTCTCCAATCTGCATCAAATCAAGACACGCCCCTCTCCTGTTGGATTACCTTCCCTGTCCTCACAGGTCCTGCTGGAGGTATGATATTGGATGACACATTCCCACACTCTCAGTCAGGCATGGGAGAGTTGGATGGGTGGGCAAGAAAGACATGGTCTGACCTCACACGTGCCTTGCTGCCTCTGTCAGAACTGGCCCACATAGACATAGACACCTACCCAGATAATCCACAGTGATGTCCCTGTGCATGTACAAACTGTAAGAGTAAGTGGCATGTAAAATACGCAAGAAATGAGAAAACGCTGAGATAAGAGAGATGACAAGCTCAGGCTGTCGGGCAGATTCAAGATCATTATCAGACCTTTGGGATAAAAAAAAAAGCTAAAAGTCTTCTAGACAGAGACTAAAAGTTAAAGACGTGAGAATGTAGAGGAGTTGTAAAATGTAATAGTTTGTGGGAAATGGCTTTATTTGCTGAAAGTTAGACAAGAAGATTGATACCATTCTCGCATCTGAAGCAACTGCCAGCAGCCAGTTAGCTTAGCATAAACACTGGATTCAAAGGGAATTCATTTAACTCTTGGCAAGAAAACTAAAGAGCATATTTCCCATTATTTCCCAAAAATGGTGACCTGTTCTTATAAAGAAAACAACCCTCAGAGCACTGGATTTTACCCAGGACGTTTCAGTGATGGACTACATGTTTAATGATTCTGCAGTGAAGACCTTGAGTTTTGTTAAGTGTCTGTGACATTCATGCTCCCACTGCGACCCTTTGTAAGGAAAACCCTCCAAACACCCCCATGGGACTCATATTGCACAGGTCGGGTGAGAATCAAGCATCGGAGCTCGGTGCTGTCACATGAATGGACTGACAACGGGCATTTTACAGTCGGAAAGAACGGCCTCACACATGCCTTTGATGGCAGGTTTTAGTGGCCATTGGTCGCTCTGTGTCTGTGTGAGGGGGAATAAGGGAGGGCAAAGGAGGAAATCTGTAACTAATCCATTTCCCACAAGCATCAGGGTCTCTACATCTCTGTATCATCGATACACGACACCGCATCCACATGTTCAAGCGCTGGCAGGCTGGTAAACAAACATGTGTTTGTGATATTTATCGTTTCTGGCTTGAGGTTTTACCATTGAGCATACAATTTCATCATGAAAAGTACTGCTGAACCACCCCTCAGAGCACGATGCTGATTGAGGACAGATTTCCCTGCAACAATAGACAAGATCCAAGAAAAAAAAAAAAAAAAGATAGTCATGCTGCAGTTAAAACAACACAAAGGCCTGGTTTTTTTGTTGGGAATAGAGGAAGGGAGCCGAACATGTTGTATGTTACTGATATGTCGCTGATTGAATTGTGCAGACCCGAGGCGTGGAATCAGTCTGGGAAGCCCAACTTACAAGAAAGCATTCCCAACATGAAGTAGGACTTAAGGGATATAAGCGATGGAAACTATAATTTTCATATTTCTGGCCACCAGATCTCTGTCACCCCAAAGGGATCTCTGTCCTGATTGCACACCTCCACCCATGGCTCCATCTCAGAGCAGCCAGTCGGTGGTCGTTTTGCTTGCTAATGGCCTCACGTCTGCCGAGGAGAATCAGTTTTTAAAAACTCAATTTGTTCTGAAAACTAATGAAATGATCTCATTCGTTGGATTCCGGGCACCATATTCAGCACCAGAACAACTTTATGGGTGTTTTTTTTTTTTTTCTAGAGTGGTGGTCCGTGTCACTGGGTGGCTGCTTATTAGTGTCACAGGCCATCACCTTCAGCCTGGATTAAATCTCCTTAAAAGAGCCTGAGCAATGTCCCAGACTAAACTCCATTCGGCAGGATTTAGTGAAATGCGTCCAAATTAGCGTGTGATAGTGCCTTAATGCCTCAGACTTATTTTTTTCCCCCCATTGGTGATTTTTTTCCCCTTCCTTGGTCATGTGAAAGGTGCAGCCTGCCAATACAAACGGCATCAGATTAATAGTTTGGTCACTAATGGATTTTATTGTTGAGTAATATGAGAATTCACTTCCAGGCTCTGTTATGTGTTAGAGAACTGGGATGGGCAATGGTTTTTAGCGGAATTAAAATGGATTTCACAGCAGTTGTGTCTCAGTTTCTTTGACCATATTACGTAACCTATATTGATTTAAGCGTTTAAAGCTGCTCTTATTCATAATTTGGATTTTAACAATGGATTCAATGACTGTATGTGATGTTCAGGACGTTGCTCCTAGTGAGGAACCCGCAGAGATTTATCACTGTGGTTTCCCTCAGCCATGTTTTTTAACAGCCCACAACTTTACTGTTTTAGCTCACTCTCACTTCTTTTATGGACTAATTTCTGGCTGGCAACTGCTACTAGTTAAACAGCTTGGATACGCCCAATGTACACTACCTTTCCAGTATCAAACAGGCAGACAGAGCTGGCAATCGGACGGACATAAATGAACTCCAAGCAAGTCTACCGCTGTGTTTACCCAAAGTGAACAAAGAAATCTATTTAAACCTAGTCTGACTTGCCAGACACTGACTTCTGGTATAAATCTGCCATTTCTTAAATGCATTCCATCACCTTTGATTATCTGCTCAGCAACAGCAACCTCCAAATAGCAACATTCAGACTGAAAATGAAAAGTTCTGATGAAGAGTTGTTGCTGAATTGGCCATTTTAATGACAGAATTCACCTCCTTGTATGCAAATGTTCCACCAAAAATTCCCCATCACTGTTTTGCAGGGGCACTGTTGCTGCATCCCAGGCTTAGCATCATCCAACATGACGGTGATTGGTTTAAAGAGATATAAATTAGTAGAGATACGAATGTGACAATGCTTGCAAAAATCAGGAATTAAGTCAAAAATGGAAACCATTTATTAGTGCAAACAAGAAGGGGAGAGTCTTTTTACAGTGTGTCCTGACTGCAGCCCTTTCAGACTGTGGCCAAAACAGGCTTTATCTTGAGATCCGACTCCTGGCTCAAAGCTTCTGAGCCCGTCTGCTTCAGACAAAACTCATGCTCTTGCCAGCATAACATATCCTCCATCTGACAAGACTGACACCTACACTTTAAAATACTTTGCGGCATTAAAGCACTTGCCGTAACAGAATTACTGCGCAGTGCATCTGAGGACAGCCGACACACGAGATAAGGGCGAAAACATCCATTAGCATTTTCTAAACTTTTAGATAATATCCCACAGTTTCCTCGGAGATGGAAAACACATGCGTACATTAACATTCCTGTTGAGGAAATCTTTGTCAAACGGTTTTTCATCAGCCTATAAAAACTCCTGTTGCTTTGTCAACCTAAGTAACCTCAGCGTGCTTTCATTTTGGGCTCCGAGTATAAATCATTTTCCGAGAGCAGCTGCCTTCATTCAAGTGATGGATTTTTTTTTTTTTTTGGAGCAAAATCAACAATAAATGCATTCCATATGGTTCATCCTGCACACCTGGGAGGTGGAGTCCAAAACACCAGAGAGAAAGTTGAAATAATTTTCTGATGCAATCCAAATGTATTAATGTAACACTAATGACATTTTAATGACTACATATAGTGATACTGATAATACACAGATTAAAAATATATGTAGATCTAATGCGCAATTGCTTTCATGTAAAACTCTCAAAGCAGAAGCATAAACTCTGCATAAAAATTGAATATCACTAAATCAGAAGCTGCAATACTATAGAACACTTAAAGCTTTACAGGTATCACTGTAGCTTATGTAGGTCTTTACCAAAACTCAATGACAACACTTTGTGGCTCGCTGATCCAAGTCGACAGCGTCCTATCTGTGCATCAACGCTGTCACAGATCCAGAGAAAGGAAAGAGCATGTCACAACAGATCAGCCGTTCGTTAGAAGACAGAGTCGCACGCTAATGGCAACAATGTGTTTTCTCTCCCAGCCAATAGTCGTGTGCGCTCCCGGCTAGCTCCGCGCAAACCCTGCAATTTTCCAAGGATAACTGAGGCGGTTGTATTCTACGTAGGGGTCAAACCCAAACACGGGCGCTTCATTTGAAGGCTGCGAGCAGGTTCAGGGGGAGTTCAAGGGAAAAGCAGGGCATCATTTTCACAATTAGCCTCGCTGTAAATACCCAGGAACTTTGCCGTGATTGAGGCTTTCGGTTCAGAGTTTATTAGCTCCATTATGGCTGAATCAGATCTGGTATGACCAGTTCCTGTTGTCTGATTTGTGGTTTCATCGTGCTTCAGGTGGTAGGCGTGCTTGCATGTCACTATGTGTTTACTAGTATCAAAGGAAGATTGTTTTCAGACAGCAATTATGTCATTTTTGATTATATAAAGCATTGTGCTTTTATTCTGTTGCGTGGCTGTTTGGAGAGAAGCTGCTGCATCTGCTGGATGATTCGACACAGAAGTTTTTCACCAAATATCTGAACTGGTTAACCGGACTGAATGGTATTATGTGACAGTCCTGGTCCCCAGAGGATAAATTCCAATATTTGTGGTCACTCTTGACTGTTCATCTTGCTCTAGGAATTGAGTGAAGTTTCCAATTACCAAATAAAGTGCACTGTAAAAAAAAAATATGTTGAAACAACTCCCAGACTTAGTTTTACATGTAGTTGTGTGTATTTTCTTTTCATTTACTTTTTAAAGTTTAGTACAAAAACTATTACATTCCCCATATGCAACAATAATATAAAAACATGATAGATATTTAATTTTATGAAGGTTTTACAGTATTAAGCCTGACTTAAGTTTCATTTATTGAATGAAAAAGGAATATTTGTTAAATTAAGACAAAATTGCAAATGTATCTGTCAAAAAGACAACTTTCTCTAAAAAAAATAATAAAATCATTTCATTGTTCACAGTTACCGATTTTTAAATGGTATTTTACATAAGATGTGTAAATTCACAGAATTTTTTGATAATTTTATTGGTGCCAACCTGCATTTCATAAATGAAGAAAACCTGTAAAATAAAGGAAAAAAATCTGTGGAATTCGATATATTTTTAATCTTTTTTTTTTTACAGTGTAGCTCATCATAAACTCTATGTTTTAGCTCAGAATTTGGTATTGATAATCATGATTCTTACATGCCAAGTCTTCCAAACTTTGATGATTGTCTGATCTTTCCATGAGGTTGTCATTTATGATTTTTTGCTAAATATCTTGCTGAATATTTTGATGGATTGCCATCAAAACGGTGCAGACATTCCAGTCTGTAACAACTATGGGAATCTCCTCTCATGTTACTATTATCAAGTTTGAAATTCATCAGATAATTTTGGTCCTGAAAAAAAGACCTGCAAAACCAATGACTTTCCACAGATTACTTTGTGTTTGGTCAAAATTAATAAACCTCAACTACATGCTAATCCATGGTAAATATTGCCTGCTAAATCTCACCATTTTGACACTGTAAGCTTGAAAATATTGGTATTGGCTCAGTCAACTACGGTTCACTCTTGTGTTGTTTAGATTTAGTTGCTACTTTGACTTAATGCATGACCCAGAGATGCTCTTTTTTTCTTCATCATTTCCTAATTGGTGAAAAGGTTAAAAGGCTGAAGAGGACAAGGAAAAGGAGGAGTAAAAGGTGCCTCTTTGTCTGTCAGATGTTTTATTCATTTTCTATCTCAAAGCCAGATGGAAGAGGTTTGCTACACGGCGTGTCATAAATTCTTCAGACGTGGGTTCAGGTTGGGCATGGACAGGAGCAAAACTCGAGGGTTATTAAAGGCGCTGCCCGTGGAAAGAGTGCGATGTTTGTCTTTTCTGAGACAGCAGAACAAACTGAAGGAAAGCCGAAGACAGACAGAGGTTGATACATTTCTGTCGGCCATATTCAGGTTCGCCTGAAGATTTAGGTGAAATGCAGGATCCGGGTTTTTACAGTCCTTCCTCCTCTGCTTCTGTGAAAAGGTGTGTGTTCAAACGAAGAAAATAAATCACGAGGAAGGTAGGAAAAGTGCTAAAGGGAGGACGGAAAAGGTTTCGGGGTGCTCAGACAGGATGGGGAGGTTACGGCAACTGGGAGAGCAAAGGGCAGGGAAGGCAGACCAGGGGTGAGAAAGAGGAGACAGAGGGGAGAGGATGAGGACTGGGTGAGGGGAGGCGCTTTAAAAGTGTCTGGGACAGATTATCCTTGGAAGGCAATCAATCTTCCCCGGGATTTAGACGGCTGCAGGGGGGGCAAACAGACGTCCACCTACATCCACACGCAAACAAAACCCTCTTAACCTCGTCTGTCTCTTGTTCTTTTAATCTCTCCTCTGCCACCATCTATGTCTTTTCTACACACTTGAAGTTTAAAGCAAATTGTAGATAATAGTGTTGCTCCTCAAGGTGTGCGTTTGAACCACATATGGCTGCAATTTCTGGAACATAAGGGGCGACTGAGCGACATTGAAAAGGGAGGAAGACAGACGGGAACATGAGGGCGCATTTATCTGTGTGGAAAATCCCCCCAAAAAATCTTCTATGCAGATGCTCAAATCGCAATCCTGCATTGCATCAACATCTCAGACCTCAATAAACTGTGGCATCCTGGCTGGAATTCACTTGTTTTTTTAGTGTAATTTGCCCCATTAAAAAAAAAAAAAAAAAAATCCTTTAAGGTGGATTCCAGTGATGGATCCAGTATTATTTCATTATTTGTCCTGCTGCCTGACAGCTGCTTGGCTCTGCAGCACATCAGAGGCCATCTGTGAATACATTAAGTCCATCTACTTAGTATGGATGACAGGCTAGGTAGCCAAAATCAATCAATCAAGCAGAAACAGCAGCAGCAGCAGGTGAGACATGGTCAGACTTGCAGCTGAAATGTGCTGAGAGAGACAGAAACAGATTTAATTAGGTTGACATGTCACACGCTGGAACAAATCGTCTCAAGGTGATTGAAGCTAATAGAAAATTAGATTTGATGACGGGGCGACGGCGGCACGCTTATCTGAGATTATGCAAATTAAAACTACCCATCAAGTTACAGACGCAAGCGAAATGCTAAAACTTGTCTTTTAATCTTGAGTTAAATACAAATTGGGTCGTCATGTTTCAAAGTTTGTCGTCTCGACTGAAGGTTTATCATAAGTGGCTTTAGGTGTGTGGAGATTTTAAAGAGCCAGAGAGAAAAGATCAGCTTGTTTAAAGTTGATAAAAGCTGCAAGTTGTGAGACTTTCCAGCGCATCCGCTGTATGTTTTCTCCTTTTCCCCTACATTTGTTCAAGTTTAAAAAGATCCCCCTACATCACAGTGGAAGGCCCAAGAGTAGAGAGCTGTGGAGGCTTAAATAGGCTGGAACCCAATCAGCAATCAGGAGGAGGGAGGAGGCAGAAGGTGATGTCAGTGAAGTCGTTAGGTGATCTGAAGAACCTGTGGCCATTTTCCGTCAGTGGAGATCCACTCACAGCAAAGTTTTAAACTCAGCTTTTGAATCATTAGCTGTTATCTGACAGATTTTGCCAGTTTTTCAGTCAAAACTGTAACTAACATCAAAAATTTGTATTTCTACAATCAGCAATTAATTCTTTTTCAACATTTGAGTGTATAAGGTATACTTTCTTTTTTACTACTGCATTTGAATGAACAAAATATATCATTATTTTATATATAGTAGCCATTACTTGAAGGAAAAAGTATGAGTTTTTAGAGTTGAAAATGATTTTTAAACCCTGTTTTTCAGATTTGCCCTCTGTTAAATTACAGATAATAATGACAGAGCAAAAAATAAAAATTACATTTTGAAAACAGGACAAAATGGTAAATAATGTCCAAAAAAAAATTAAGAATAAAAAACTCTGCATTTTAAAATGGTAATTCATTCTTTTACAATGTGAAACAGTAAAATTACACCATTTTACTCAATTTATATCCACTGAAAATATGATTGTGTTATTTTAATCATTATTGCCATTTTTGAATGTGAAAAAAAACTGAAAATGTGGCAGCAATGCCAGAATAAAAACTGTTCTCTTTTTCTTGGAGTGTATGTTAAGGCATTATTTCCACTCATACAGCCAGTAAACATTATGTGTAAAGTAGTTTGCATGTATAGACAAACAAAAGATATTTAAATAGAGATGCAAAGAGTAAAAAAAAATTGTATAAATATACACTTTAACTTGATCATGCTTCTTCTTATAGACATTGAAAGGTCTCATCACACAGAAATTGTTAAAAAATTAATTGATCATTTGACAGGTTAATAATTTCCACGATTTTTTTAAGGCATAAATGTCAAACATTTACTTGTTCCAGCCTCTCAAATGTGAGCAGGAATGATTTCATGCACTGTAACGCAAAGGTTGCATCATTACTAGATCAAAATTATGGCTCAAAAATTCAATACTGAACCTTTAAATACTGTCTAAATATAATAAAAATGTGTGACAGCACAAAACTCAGATATATTTTCCAGGGGATTTAAATGTGTCTGAACAATAACTACTTAATCCTCAGTCTACATCTTTATTGAGTGATGATATTCAGGTGGATGAGTTTCATGCACTACATTTTAACACAGTCACTCTTTAAATATTCAAGGCCATGAAGAATGGACTCCTTGTTGAAACTCCGCCCAAGTGCGTCTCCACACTCTGACAGATTGACGCCACGGATTCTGCGTTAAAACCCAGATCCCTGGATTAAACCTCTCTCTTTTTGCTGCGTCAGAATGATTGATTCCCAAAGTGGTAGAGAGCATTTGGCAGGACGTGACGATGACGAACTCTTTCTGTGCGCTCACCTCCGAGTAATGTAGGTTTTTTTAAGAAGCGCAGAGGTGGATGACACATTTAGGAGTTACAGAAACTTGCAGTAAAAAAAAAGAAAAGCAGGCCTGTCCTTGGCTTCTTGCATGTTTCCAGCTGTGAGGTCACTGTGAGCATCTATCTTTTTTCATCGTGTCTTCCTGTTCCGAAGAGCACACACACACACACACACACACACACACACACGTCGACACACACAGATGCAATCACTCTGTCTGTTCAGCTGCCAAGGCTAAGTACCCCGAATCTGCGAGATCTCTATCAAATTTGCAGACCTACAGAGCGCACTTTCTGGCTTTCTCTGTGTGTCTTTTGCATTTGTGTACACTCGGCTTGGAGCGATGCCACCACATATGTTAGCATGTCTTTGTACTCGGCCTTAAGACAAACATCTCTTGGCAGATGGCATCACATGCTCTGTCTTTGACACACACACACACACACACACACACACACACACACACACACACTCTCTGCGGTCTCCTGATTGATAAGATGTCTGCTGAGAGCTCTATCTGATCATTTCAGCATGCTTGTGTTGACTGTGGCTTTGCCTGGCTTTACTCTATCTTCCCTTTTTCCTGAGTTTCCCTTTTTGTTCCTTTTGTTCCGCTTCACTTTCTCTCTCTCGGTTTAACTCTGCTGCCATTTTCGGTGTCCCTCAGTGCTGCAGAATAGAGTTTTAAAGCGCAGATTTGTTCTCCGAAACTGGAATATTTATTCGTTCAGCTTTCTGGCTGGCTGCAAAGCTGGCGATGTGAGAAATGAAGCCATTGTTGCTCTCTCAGTGAGTCACTTTCGGATAAGAGCATCAGAGAGACGCCTGAGATGTAAATGTTTATACAGAGGAATACAAAGTTGCAGTGGGTTGCATGAGATGAAGTGCGTAATGAAAAATCTGGCAAGAGTTCACAAGATTTTTAAATTTATTTTTTTTGCAAGCAGACAGTAACACTGTAGCATATCTAAATGTTTGTCTGCACAGTGATCCATTTCAGTTGAAACTCACTCCTAATTGGCTGCATATTGTCAGGACAGATCCGTCACATCCTATTTGAAAACTTTTATATTTCTCAAGTTTTATGTAAAGAGAATTTAAATGGTGGCAAGGCGAGATATAAAGTCAATCTAAAAACCCAAGTGGATATAAAAAGAGATTCCTTGGCATCATTTTCAAACACATGGTATTCAGTCAGGCCTCTAAAAATCCGTGAATGTCAGACGTAGACGTCATGAGTTCATAGCTAAATGTTCCCTGCTGGTTTTGTCCCTATTGCTCCATTTTAGATATTGAAAGTTTACCTTGTAGCATGTGCAGAATGTTGTGAAAGGGTTTATTTTAACCACTTAGTTTTGGTGCCTAAAAATAACCAAACAGTTGGGCTTGAAGTGAAAAAATAATCAGAATCACAATCACTTTTACTGCCAAGTAGGTTTTCACATACTGTGAATCTGACATGGTGTTTTGGAGCATGACAGTAACACTAACATGCAGATAACTAAATTAGATTGCAAGTCAGTGAACAGTATGTGTTACAGAACAAATCATTAGCAAGTGTAGCAAATCCCATGACTTTTTAAAGTAATAAAAGCAATGCAAATATTTACAGTGTGCAGGAATATGCAAGTTATCGACCTGAGAATGTGCAAGCTTACAGAAAATACGGTGCAATTGGCAATAAAACGGATTCTGATTAAAAATTATGGTTCAAGATGCAGGATGGACACAGATCATCGTCTCCTTGGTGAAAGTTATCTAACTTAAATGACCTCCATCACTTCTCTGTTAAACTGGTAAAACTCCTACATGTACATCAGTGTCAAATATTGATGCTGGTGGCGCCAAAGGACACCTTGTGCGAATCTCGCAAAGGCCAGCAGCTTTGACGAAACAGCACTATTTGACACCCTGGGAATGAAAGCTGGTTTGGTGAAGACACATCTGTGGTGTTAAAAATATGCCAACTTGAGCAAACTAGGTGATTTATGACTCCAACTCTTGAATGTGGAGAAGCAACAGAACAAAGAAATTGGAGGGGGAAGAAAAAGAATTGGTGATGTGTAAGATTAGTCAGCTATCACATAAACCCACGGACAAATTCCACATGCCAGCTGTTGCATATGTTGTGAGCAAGCTAATATCTGCACAGTCATTAGCTATGTACAGGTGCAGACATGCTAGCTACATTAGCTAAACGTGGACTGCAAAAATTCTCAAGAGGTTGAATTTACATTAACAGAGCAAGGCAAAAAAAAAAAAAAAACTGCTTCCATCAACTTTTAACCACTACTGGTGCTCAGTATGGGATTCCACTTATCGCCAGTAACAAGTTTACAATAACTCAGCCATTTAAGACACTCGAGGGGGAGAACACCGATATTAATACTGCACCTCAGGACCATTTAAAATATTAAAAGTGACTATAAATGCACCTTTGTTTGTTTACAGGGGAATTCCACAGGGCTACTTTAAAGGCCTCATAAGGTGAAAATCCACTTTATCGTGTTTCGTGGTCGTTAAAAACTTGGAGGTGTACAGTAAAAGCTGTTAATATACAAAGACATTTACTTCAGCTATTCCTCAAGGCCGCCGACAGCAAGATAACCTCACAGCTTTACAGTTGGGGAACCAGTAGCTGTCCTGCCCCCTCAATGCTTGTAAGTTGAGCCATTTTGAAAGAGTAGCTGCCTCAAAGTCTACAAGGTTTTTTTGTGTGTATTTACCTTTTAGAAATGCTTCTGTTTATAATGCCTCAGCAGTGACAAAAGCCCAACACATGTTCTGCTGTTGGCTGCAAGAGTGATCAAAACAGTACAAATGCACTCCCAGCATATGAGGAAGTAAAGATCAAGTGGGTTACTTTCATTATTGGTGGCAATGTCAGTACAACAATAGGAAAATCCTTAGTGTTACTATATCATTAGCTTTGATCGTACATTTTCATCAGACAGAGTTCAAGCGATAGAAAGTCTAGGTCACAAACACTCATTTACATCTTAGTCTCCACTTATGTGGTCAGCTGTTTTGGTTTGAGCTTTCAATCACAGATGCAGAGAGAGTTTTCTTCCTTAAGGGGGCATGGACAGCAGCTCAACTGCATTTAAAGCTATAGACTCTGAAACAGCCCATTTAAACCAGGGCTAAAACTAGGAGTTATGCAGGCACAGTAAAATTAACCATCTTTCCAGTATTTTGAGCTGATAAAACGACAAATTCTGCAGACGTGAGGTTTTTAATAATTTTCTGTAAAGGAGCACTATTATGGGACGTTTAAATCTACTAATGGTGGTATGAAAAGAAGACACCGTTGTGACCAAAGGACCAAACGAAACATTGTAGCTTACGAATTTTCTCCAAACTTTTTCTCCAAGATGTTCCCATCTGAAAACTGTGAAAGATGCTTAAATCAAATAGCAATTCCATAGACAGCAGCTTTAAAAATGTTTATTATTTTTGCAAGCTTGAGAAACGATGATGTTCGCCACCTTGTGCACCTTCTCCAGTTATCTGTCATCTCATCAGTTATCGTCTTAAATGTAAACCACCATGTGACTTGCTCTATTTGTCTGACCTCTCTCCCTGTCAGTCAGCTTGTCAGTGCAGTTGTTAACCGCTGCCACTCATTATTCTTTCTTCTTTAACCCATCTGTGTCTGTGTGATGCGACTCACACAGGCGGGGCTGGTTTCAGCTCGTCTGCCTGTCAGTCTTTCCTGGACAGCTGCTGGGGGTTTTTGTTTTTAAGTGGGAAGGATTCTTGGCAATGCTGTGAATCATATGTTGCTGTCTTGATAGATGTCTGAGGAACGCCTAGAGGCTATTTGAGTCCCCCTCCTCTTCAGGCCTCCCACTATTCCCCCCACTTCTTTTTTTTTCTCTTCTGTGACTGCTAAAGTGATATAATGACATGCCCTCTAATGTGACTTTCTCTTCCTTCTCATCAATCTAAACTCCTTCCATTATGACAGACGGATCGGAGGGATCTCCCTAAATGAGGCCCAAGCGTGTATATATATGCTTGTGAGTGATCTGCAGATAAACGGCGATGCAGTTTTCCACTCCCCCTTTGTGTCTGGCTCAACCAAGGAACGATTTCTTTCCACCGTCGTAAATCTGTCACGACCTGAGACGCTACGTATTACTGCAGTGGCCAAAACAATAACTTAGAAGAAGTTTTAATGATAGTCTTAATTGGTGACTGATATCGCTGTTGATATTATTAATAGTTATGCAAAACTGAACAGTTTTTCCCTCTCAGCTTTCTGACATTAAAATGTTCCTTGTGGTAAATCAGGAAATAACTGTGTCTCTTTTTCAGTGTGTCTGTAGGGTTTAGCGTTCGTTCTTGTATTTCATTATTATGAGGATCAACAGTCAGCCAAATTCGACTTCAGTTTAATGGAGAAGAGACTTTTTGGCTGAATTGGATTTAACTGCAGCCAGTGTTTCATAAAATAAACGATCAGAGAATAGCAACTTTCATAATCTGTTCTTATTTTGTGATTTGTGGGATTGTAACTAGTTCATTTTAAGTTCACCTTACTTCTAATTATGATTGTGCTGTTTCTGTAGCGATACAGGACTTTAAATTACAGCAAAAATTTGTGAAAATACAACATCAGGTGTCTTCAAGGAGCCTGTCAGTAGTTAGTAAAGGTGAAAAAAACATCTGCTGTCAGTGCAATAAACCAACATCATGCCCTGCTAATAAAGATTCTGAGTCGAAAAGATTTGGTTTATCCATGTATTAATAAAAAATTTATATATTTACAGTCAAACCGCCTACCAATAATAACGACTTTTATTAATAAGCAGCGTTTTTATTCAGAACAAAACATGTGACCCCAAAGTACACAGGATTCATTCTCTGAGGACAATGGATGTCTGTTCCAAATTCAGGTAAGATATTTAAAATATTTCACTCTGAACCACCTGGCTGACCAATATTAGCATTTTGCCAGCAAACACAGACACAAAAACAAATTTAAGCAACATGACTGCACTACATGAACACATTTTTGAGCATCTCTCTTAATCTTAGTATGTAGTTGTGATCAGTATCTTTAAGTTTGGTACAACTGCGTCTCTGTCCAAGTACAGTCCCTTTATTTTGAATCAGTGCCACAATGGAAACACTGTATCACAGATGATGCTCCCATTGCTTAAAGGAAGGCCTATGATGTGAAAAACATTAAGTCATTTGTCTGCAGTGGAAAAAGAGATGGGCAATTAGGAAGTATGCAATAGACAAAGCTATAAAGGCAGCAATGAATGAGAAAAACATTTTCATGGTCTCATCTAAATGTCACATTGTGGCTTGAGCCACAGTTTGTCATCCTGCTGTGCATAGAAACCGTCTCTCTGAAATCATTTCATGTCACTTAATCCTTTTTCCACTTGCTTTGTCCTTTGTTTTCTGTCCTTCCCTTGTGATCTTGTCCCTTCGCCTTCTTGTAATTTACCTCTCTACTGATACATCTGTATTTTTTATCGTCTTCTATCTTCACTTTCTTCCTTCTTTAGTCATGTGAAGCTGACTTGACCTTTCTGCCCACTCCCATATTAATAAAGTGGTTCTTGAAATCCCATTAATCCAGCACATGAGGCTACGTGCACCTCATCGGATGGGAGTTGAACTGTTAAGTAAGCTTTATGACATTTCCTCCGACTGATTCCAAGATCAACATATCTACACGGGTGGACAGTATTCAGCTCCACGGTGTCTACTGTACTGACTGCACTTTAGCTCCAGATACATCAGTCTTCCAGCTGGGTGGCCTCTTGACCATATGAAAGAAAATACATCAGAAAAAACTAAAAGTTCTCATGTGTCCATCAGATATGACGCCTGAAATCTTGAAGTCTGCCTTTGATCCCAAGAAATAAATGTGTTTTAGGGGTTAGTGAAATATTTTCAGGGATGCAAACTACAAGGTTTTTAGATTATGTCGCTTTTTCATGTCATTTTGCGTTACTTGTGTGAATTATTCAGGGACAATAGTTATTTTTTGTAAAATAAATATAACTTTCCATCGCACTGACTATTGTTAAACTGTCAGTAACATTAAGTAACAACAGCATCCTTGGATGTGCTAATCTATGCTAAGTCTCGCCTAGTGCAGCACATTTTACAATAGAAGTGAGGACATCTAGTGTTAGGGTCACAGATTTATAATGTTAAATAAATTAACATAGCTATGCCACTATATTACTAACAGCACCAACTATGCATTTATTTTCATTTTTAGCTCGATGCAAGTGTAGTTGGAAGTGGTGTGGCTCAAGCTAGATGCTAGAAAAGAGGTAAAAACAGTACAGCACACGCTCTCATTCTCAGAATTTTTTTAAAGAAGTTGCAAAGAAAATTTGTGCTAGATGCACTCAGCACATAAAAAATGCTACATATGATAACAATAGTGTGCATGCCATGACTGCACTGTCAGAAAGAAATATGTAAGCAGAAAGTTGTTATTTAAGCATATACCAGTACAGGCAAGATTATTTTGTTGCATTTTTATTCAAGGTGCTATTCCTTTTTCACCATATCTGTATTTGCATCATTTGTTTTCTTTGATGTCCTACTGATTCAGATCATGTCACACTGGTGTTGCAACTCCATCAGACTCTTTCATTAGGTATCAGGAATGATCTTTCACCTCTGTCTGATGACTTGCTCCAAGGGTTGCTGGGTGTAACACTGAGCCTACAAACACTTTGAAAGTGAGATAGTTATCATTTAAAGTGTCCAGAGGAGGGAATAGTCTTTGCTTTGATATGCAGGTGATACTAGGAAAGAGAAATGTCAATAAAATTACAAAAAAAAATAAATTAATTAAAAAGGCCCCCTTGGTTGGCACATTTTTGTTTTAGAAATCATATTCCAAACAGACAGTTTTGAGTGCCTGGTGTCCTTGTACCTCAAGTTCTGATAATCCACTTGTCAACTGACCATAAACTCCAGAGTGTGTGGCCGCCGTGATGGCTGCTGCGTCTGCATGTGTGATGTGGGACATTCCTGCCATACCAGACGATCACGCAGACCAGGAGACACTCACACCAAGAGAGAGAGAGAGAGAGAGACACAGGGGCAATATGGGGAAAAGAGGGAGAGAAGGATCAGCCTTTGACTCCAAAGTCACAAGTTTGATCCCTGAAGCCTCCAAAGTTACCATAATGTCATGTTTAGTGCAGCATGAATGTAAAAATGTGCAAATGTGAAATGGTTGATCTGCAAATTCTGCAAAGAGACAATTCAGAAGAAGTTGTAGCTAAGGACAGGCAGGAAATGGGAGGAACAGTTGACTAAAGTAGAAGCTCTTCTCTCCAAAAAAGTGCTACATTTGTTTATATTACACGTCAGATTGCTCTGTTTTGTTGCACTTCATTTAGTTGCTCTCTAATTTCCAACAAAACTCCTCCATTCTCTTTTCCCAAATCCCTCTTTACTCCTAAAAGCTCTCTGGATATTCATCATTAAGCCGCTCAAGATGGCTAGAAATCACAAGAGCATCTTAAAACAATTATGGGCCTCAGCGTCATTAAAACAAAGCTGTGTTTGAAATCTGCAAATGAGCATAATCCTGTTTTTCTAAGGTGCTGCCAGACAACCAGTTGATAGGGCTAATGAAACAGGAGAAAACAGAATCTCCAAGAAACCGCATTCAGTCATATCAGGTCTGTTTTGTAACTTAAAGCAGAGATGCAAACACACACACACGCATGCGAGCGCACACACACTTCTCAGTGGCCAGATTTATGACATCCTCCACCATAACAGAGACAAATGGTAGTGCATAGTTGTGTGAATGGAGAGATGTATGGTGAAGCTATAAAACAACACACAGAAGGCACAGCTGACATTGTATGTCTTACCCAGGCCAGCTACGTGCCTACAGCCATGATAAATGACTTGGACAGTGCTTTTTTGTTGTGCCACTATCACCGTACGCATGCGATGTTTATGGTTCCGTGTTCATTTTACTGGCTCATTAGAATCAGGTTTATTGTGCAACATGGCTTTTGTTGATGATTTTGATGGGTTGTTGCTAGAAAGTAAAACCAAGCAATCCATGCTGCAAAGAAAAACGTTAAAGGGTGTGAACACAGGCAGAGACCAGCTGCGATTAAATAGTTAGAGATTCAGCAACATGTAAAAATTAAAGCGAAATAACTGTTGGTGACGTGAAGTGGGCGGGCACTGAGTTGACCTGATTTCAACTTTAAGACCATTCAATCGAGAAGACTACCGGTACCAGCGAAGGATACAACTGATTAACATATAAAGCTATCAATGACTTGCCTAAATATCTACCACAAGGAAATTCATGGCCTTGACTTCTGCCATTTTCACTTCTTCGTAATGGAAGAGCAGCTCATGATTGCAGCCTCCAACAAACTTGAATTGTACATCTGCACGCATGACTTGTGTCTGACTTACAAAAAAGCCTTGATTTATGAACCAAAAGAAATTAATTGTAGGCTGTTTGTATTCTCGGTACCAGGTAAGACACATTTCTGGTTGGTGTTGGACTCCGCCAGAGTTGCCCCTAGTCTCCAATTGCTTGTGATTTTCATAGATATAATCTAAAGATGTTGGGGTGAGGAGGGTGTCCATTTTGGGGACCTTCAAGTAGCATCTCTTTTTTCTGCTGATGATGTGATTCAGTTAGCTTAGTCAGGCCATCATCTTCACTTTGCAGGAGAGTGTGATCCATCCACCAAGTCTAAAGTCATGGTTCGCAGCTGGAAACTGATGGTTTGCTGCCCCAAGGCTGAAGGTGAGTTGCTACCAAGGCTTAAGGAGTTTAAATGTCTTGGGATCATATTTATGAATGATGGGAAAATGAAGCGTAAGATGAGCAGACGGATTGGTGCACCATTAGCAGGAATAAGTACGTTGTGCCGGCCTTTCATGGTGAAGAGGGTGCCAATTTGGAAGGCAAAGCTCTTGATTTACTAGTCAGTCTATGTTTCAACCCTCACCAATGGTCCTAAGCTCCGGGTAGTAACCAAAAAGAAATGAGATTGAAGCGATACAAGTAGCCAAAATTAGCTTCCTCGGGAGGTTGGTTGGGCTTATCCTTCGAAATAGGTTGAAGAACTCAGATAGCTTAAAGTAGAGTTGCTGCTCTTTCATGGTCATTACAATACCTTCTGGGCAACTTCATTTGGAGGTATTCAAAGAACAATCAACTGTGAGGATACCCCAGGGTAGACTGAGAATTTGTTTTAGGGATCACATATCCAATCTAGTCTGGAAACATCTTAGGATCCCCAAGAGGAACTGGAAAATGTTGCTGGGAAAGATGATGTCTGCAGTGCCCCGATTACCCTGCTGCCATCAAAACTCCAACCTGGATAAGTTGAAGGAAGTGGATGGATGGGGTAAACGAAGGTGAGCCAGTTTTACTTGGAAACGTTGGGAGTGGGAAATAAAGCAGGGTTCTGTCAGCAACCAGAGCCTGGAAAGTCCACTAACGACCAACTGTCAGCTAAGAAATGATGGGCAACAACCGAATCGTTTCATGTTGACGACTTTTTCTCTGAGTAATTACTTAGCCTGCTAGCAAAGAATGCAGGAGTTTGTTACCTCTGATATATCAGTCAAAGCTGTCGTCATCACCCTGCAGGTTTGTGTTGCACTAGTATCGTGCTCATCTTCTGTGCTCTGGACAAACATCTCTTTATTGATTTAAAGTGCTCTCAGGTAACTAGCTCACTTTTACTGCTCTGTCTTATAAAAACTACATCCTCCTCCCATTGGATGGATAACAGTCTCTTAAATCACAGCAATAAAAGCCTCACTGTCTTGTTTTTTTTTGCATTTTCCACTCTAATTTTTCTTTCTTTCCCATCACTTTTTCCCATGTCTGCTCTAAATTATCTTGTCTTTGTCCACCTTGCTCTGTATCTTCCACCCCTGTTTTCCTTTCTTATGAATTCTGCACACAAGTTAGATATTTCTGGGCAGAAATTTAGTGTTCACAGCTGACTGAAAGGAAGAATTACGGCCCTCCAAAGTGTTCTGCAATGAGGCTTTCCACACTTACTGAGAAAGCCAGCAGGAGATGTGAGCCCATGTGAAAAGCATTTTCACCACTCTTTCCTGCAAGTCATGAGTCTTGAAAAAACACATACATGTTGGTCAACCGACTGTGTCCTTATTCACTTGTGTGTTACAATGAGAGCTGATTTGGAGCCAGCATCCTGTGGTGGGATGAACCCTTGTCAAACAACTATAGGAATCTCCATATAGTGCTGCTATAGTTTTTCCCCTTTTCTCCAGGAAAATGAAGCACATTTGGTTGCTTTATCTGAAAGCACATTCAAAATTAGGTCATGAATGATATGCAACAACAACCGCTACAGTAATCACTTTGCAACAACAAAATTTACACTTCCCACAAGCATCTGTTCAACACTGCAAGCTAAAATAAGAGGCGCATGGTGAACACAAGGCCGAACTCGATGTTCGCACTGCAAGCAACACCATTATCCAGTCAAAGTCTATTCACTTCCTACTTGAACTCAGCCAATGTGTGCATGATCAACAAAAGAAAACAAACTGTACAAACTGAACTCTTCATGTCCTCATTTGATGTTATTTTATATCTGGGACATTACTAAAAAACAGATGTCACCCTAACTTCCAACATTTATCTCCAACTTTTATTTGAAAGATTGTTGAAGTTGACATTTGAATACATTGTGCCCAAACCTAATCTTTTCAGTTGCAAGATCTGTGTTCAACATTCACATGAACTGGATGTTGCGAAAGGACCATTATCTCAAACGGGCCTCCCATCATTTTCATTTACAATCATGATAGTTGATAGTCACAACTATTAGCCCATGTAGCATTGCAAAACTTTGTACAACTGCAGGACGTTGTTGTCAACTTGCGTAACATCATTTTCACCTCGCCTGTGTCTTCTTCTTTGCATGTGTCTGTTTCCACAGTTTGTGGAAGAGGAGCAAACCCGTGTATGAAAACTAATAAACAGACACATAAATTATAGAAATAACACATACAAAACATGCTGTTTTTAAACTCTGGATTTTTAGGGCACGGTTTGAATGCTGGGCTGAATTTTTGCTGTTTAAAGTAGTGTGGAAAGTCACTCCTGGTCTGTTGATATGCGCAGGGAGGACCAATAAATTCAAAGGGAGGGACTCACATGCACAAATGTAAGCTAATATGTTACTGACATGCACATGTGGCTGAACCAGCTTTCAAAACATAGAAGAAAGAAAAGGGAATGCAGCTTTGCTCTTTGATTAAAAAAAAACACCTTTACTCCACTATTATCGTTAGTTTGCAGATAGTTGTTGACTGGTATGTTAATGCTATTTGTGGCGCCAATTTGCATCTTTTTTCCAGTTCTGTCACAGCCTATTCACTGGGTTATGACAAACTAGGGGCTCGTCAGGGTATTGAACCTGGGACCTTGCATAGTGCACCTTTAATTGAACACACTATTATGAACACAAACAGATAATTAGCTTAGCTTAGCATTAATACTGCAACTGTTCTGCTTGGCAGTTTTGTATTGCAATAGCACAAAACTGGCTTTAACACACTCCTTGTCACTTTCCCATTTTTGCATGTGTATAAATTAAATGAACGTGAGACGGCATGTTCATTTTGGTATAGAGGTAGTGATAGGTGTAGTTTTGAATTTTGAACCTTTCCAGTTATTATGCTAGATACTAGATAATCATCCTGCTTAGCCTGAGGGCCACTTTTGCAAAAAAAATAATAAGCAAACAATGAATTAATTTTGTTAGATGACTATTAAAAGTTTATCTTTTTTAAAAAGGTCTTTTTCTTTGAAATTATTCTTTCTCAGATTAACTGAGTTACAGCCAAGGGACATTGTGAACAAATACTTTAAAAAACAAACAATAAGAAAATTCCCAATCTGAATCAGTTTGTTTTCATTGTGAATTATAAAATGGTTTGGGACCCAGTTGGGACAGTACCTCAGGCTTTATTTGGCCTGTGGATAAGTAGAATACGGTTAGGCCAAGCTCACTCCAGCTGCAAAACAGCTGCTGGTTGTCATAGAAGTCATTGTTATCTTAACTTAAGTTGCTTTGGATATCATTTTTAAACACTTTTTGTGCACGACTAAGATTACAGCAACCTTTCGGGGGAAGAGCTTGCAGTTAGTTTGAAACTTAAACTTCTGATTCATCAAACTGTATATATTTCCGTACTGTTCACACACACTATAGCATTAAAGATTTAGTATTTGTGAAAGGCCAGCCTCGGACATTTCAGCGTCAGGATGAATGATTTACAGTCCACTGCGGTGAGGAAAATGCCTGCCAGGGAGACACTATCAGTCCTACCTGCAGACTTATTAGAGCCCATCCCAGTCCATTAGTCCATTATCTCCCTTTGTCTCTCATTCTTTCTCTCTTTTACATTAATCAACATTTTTATGCGACCATTTGTTTGCCTCCCCCTGTCTGACTCACTCTTTGTCTTTCTCCGTCCAAAATAACAAACCAGACATCTCTCACTCGTAGCAATTATTCAGACGTCTGCGGGGTCAAGCTGGTCCTTCTGCCCACGGCTACATTTCACCTCCTGGGAATGAGTGATGAGCTCCTCAATGTACTTGCACAGCGGCAATGTTTCCCACTTAGCTCCCTTTTCTTGGCTGTTTCAGAAGTTTTCATTAAGTCCATCTGAACTTTCTCACAATTTGGCTCCACTGGTGCACATAAATTGCCACCAATGATTCATTTTTAGGGAGTTTACAGTGCTGCCATGTGGAAATTGCAGTGCTTTTACTTTTAACTTGCTTTGTATATTGTATATTCCCTGAAATATGTGATAATTAATAGCAAAGAGGGAGATTTTTTTTTTTGGTCATCCATGGTTACTTTCCCCAGATATGCTGTTTTGACAAGACAGCTGAGTCACACTGACCTGGCCGAGGTTAGCCAGCCTGTAATTAACTGTAGAGAGAGTCGCTGGACATCTGCTATCACCAAATCACACAGATAATAGCTACATTAGCAGCTTCTCAGACACACAGATAGGAGATATAGTGCTGCATTCGTCTGGAATGTGGCACCGGCCCAGATAAGGAGACAGCTTGGACAAGTTACAAAGAGAGCCAAGGCTAAGCACTAATCATATCAGTGTCTTTTTCCCCTCTTTTCTTTCCCACACCACACTCCTTATTTCTCTGTCCCATTTTTCACATCCTACCCTGCTGCTTCGTCCTTCTTTCCTTCTGCCATCTCCTCCACTTTTGCCCTTTTTATCTCCTCGGTGTGTTTTGTATCTTTCTCTCACTCTCAGTTCAGTGAGGAAATGCTGTGTGACACCACGTTTCACAGTGCAAATCCAACTGTTATGCTCATATATAGAGTGGGTTCATGAGTTACATCCCTGTTTCAGCCCACGCACTGCTCACTGACCCTACTGTAGCCTTATTGTAATGCAAAGGTGCAGCAACCAATAGCTGCTACCACATGCATAATGAATAACAATGTTCTGTGATGTGTAACATTACATGGTATAATACTATATAGGTCAGGATATAGTGGCACATGTATGTTTCTCTCCACCTCCCTTTCTGTCTTTGGTTTTTATCTTCATCTATCCTGCTTTTTACTGTAAAACCTCCCCCCACAGGTAACTCTGAGGTCAGTGTTTGGCATGCGGCGCCTAATCAGTTGTCTCTGACTAATCGCATGTGTACGTAAAAGTGCAAGAACCTGTGTGTCTGTACCCACAGCTGGAGTCTGCACACTGTGTTGGGGGAAAACATGAGTAAATCCCAGCTAAGCAGACCACATCCTCTTCACCCTAAAGCCCTGCAGGTAATGAGATGGGAGGTTATAGGGGGGATGGGGGCACTTCTTAAAGAGGTAGCAGGAGATGGTGTGGGTAAGACATCTGTGGGAACAAGATTGCCACCAATGGCAATTTGCATCTGAGTGCATGACTGTGCAGCCAGCAACTGCAGCATGTTTGCAAGCACAGAAGTATGAAGGCACCTGGCGTCATGTGAAAGCGAGTGACCGCAGTTTACTGCCTGATTTTGTCTCGAAACCTAAAGTCATCTCAGTTTAATCTCAGTGTCCCTAAGATCTGACATGTACTGGTTGATACTGTGATACTGATTAAACCTTCGTGGTTGCACTTACATGAAGGCAAGGCAAGTTTATTTCTTTAGCACCCTTCATGTCCAAGACAATTCAAAGTGCTTTACATGAAACATTAAGAGCATTACAGTGAGGTGCAGTAGTTAAAAGATATCATGCAGATTTCATGCATAGGCGCTTGAGAAAAGAAATGTTTTTAACCTGGATTTAAAAGTGTCTACATTTGGTGAAAGTTTAATCTCCACTGGTAGTTTGTTCCACTTGTTTGCAGCATAACAGCTAAATGCTGCTTCTCCATGTTTAGTCTGGATTCTGGCCTGGACTAGCAGACCTGAGTCCTTGGATCTAAGAGCCCTGCTATGTTTGTATTCTCTGAACATGTCACAGATGTATTCTGGGATTGTAAACGATCAGTAGGGTTTTAAAATCTATTCTGTGACTGACTGGGAGCCAGTGTAGAGCCTCTGATGTACTTAGCAGTAAATACTAGGTACATCAGAGGCTAATGGTAATTTCACTACCTTTGCAGGTAGCATCCCTCTGAACTCCGAGTAGTTTCTAGATGTTTTTTGTTCCTGTGACATTTTTATTCACTGTTGGGTGATTTTCAATGCCCCGACTAGACGCACAGGACACTCAAAAATGTCTTCTGTGCAATATGACAAAAGTATAATGTCCTAAATCATAAAAAAACATGTTGAATTTCTATGATTATTTGTTCAATAGACATGTACAGCATTTTTCCAAGTCTCCACAGGTGTTACCAGTACTGGAAAAACAGATTACCCTACATACTAGGTCAAAGATGTTTTCCTAATTGAAGTTTTAATTTAATTTCATTCTTGTCTCCTCTCTCATTCATGTAAACAGTTCAGTCCAGTCCAACCAAAAAGTGCCTGAGTTTTTCTTATATGACTATTGGTTGCAGCTGAATCATTGACGGCTTCACAGTTTTGCTGAGGAGTGCATAATGATGAAACGACTCATTAGTTTTGTTGGAAACTCCAATGCTTTCCCCTGTTTTCTACAGTTTCTGGCTCTGAGAAATACTGCCATTTTGGCAGTTTTGTAAAGATAACATGACTTTCAAACCTGTTGGCAGGTTCTGGGGTTCAGATGTTTAACTTCAGTTATGGACAATTCCACTTTTAAACTGATGATGTTGCTCAATGAAAAGCTAGAGGAAGCAGTAAGAAGTATTTGATAATTAGTCTGAGGGGGTCATGAACATCTGCACCAAATTTAGAGACAGTTCATCCAATGGTTGTTGATATTGTTCATTCAAAACCACAAATGTCAACATCATTGTGATGCCAGAGGAATAGTCAGTGGTTCACCAATGTCAGGAGAAGTGGAGTGGTGGTAAATCTTGAGATATTTAACCGGATACAGTTTTAACCTACTGTGGTTGTTCTAAATGAGAAGTCTGGGAATCACCAAAGGATTTATCCTCACAGGACCATGTGTTCCTGTACAAGTTTCATAGCAGTCTATCTAATGGTAATTGAGATACATTGGTGGACCAACCAACAGTAAGTCTTAAATTCTGCACATCCTGATCACAGTTATTCTAATTCCTGCTGAGGCAGCCTGCACTGTAAAGTGAAATAAATGTGCATTGTCCCAAACAACCAAACAAAATCCCCCTTTTCCAGACTTGCAAGCCCATACGACATTCATATATCATATGGAATAATATTATTTCAGTTCCGAGGGGGGATGTCGTAACCACATCCTCTCTCGTCGGTGAAGGCTTGTGTTAAATCCTCTTGGTTTGATTTTTACTCCTCATTGCTGTTTGTCTTTAGCTTAGTGGTGCAACACTGTGTCCACATCCTGTCTTTTGAAGCTGGGGGGTAAAGAGGAGAAGAAAAAGATGAAGAAAGACAACAATATGCTGTTCTGCTAGTAAGTATTACATGTCGGAGGCGCATAGTGTCCGTCTTAACATCTCTTGGATTGAAGCCAGCAAACTGTCAGAACTTTTAGCTTCAAACGCATCATTGAGGTACGCAACGCCTCTTCTCGTGCCAAGCTTGTCGTATGGAAAAACACTCATGAGGCAGCATCACGGCTCTGATTAATGCTGTTTATAGCACAGCGCCATGCAGGTATCCCACCATGACTGACGCGCTACAAAATGACACCACATGTAGGATTCAAAAGTTCTTTAAAACAGCTGAGTCCAACTGAACAGAAATGCAGACTCCGGCAAACATTCTCACTTATTGCAGTGAAAACAGCACTATAAGTTTGAGTGAAATACTTGTTGAGATGAAGAGTTTTTGTGGTGAAAGAGATGCCAACTGAGGACAAGGCAGCGGGAAGGAGAGCAGCGCCGAGGAGAGCTGGCTGTTAGCAGACATAATGGGAACCAGACCTGCTGGTAGAGCGGTAATTAAACTGCACAGCACAATGGCGTCACCACTCGTAAACTCTTCAAGAGAGGTTTTTACCTCCTAAGTCTTTTCCGATTGTCTTCCACGAATCCAAGTTCTGTTAAAAAGCAATTAAACTCAATCTGGAGACAGGATTAATATCATCAATAGCAGGGTGGAAAAACACGCATAATACTCCCTGAATCCCTTAATGAAGATTTATTTCTTTGGTTTTTGAGACACTGTGTGATGAACTTTTGCTGTTGTTTCTCTCTTCTCAACATCTTTCAGTGTCTAAACCCCAAATCCTAACAGTGAAGCTTACTGAAAAATTTCAGTTTTCACAATAAACAAGCAACATTTTGAAAAAGACTCATTCTGACAACTCAAAGGGGTTGAAGAAATCATTCAATTTTCTGCGAAAGTTACAGATTTTCCTGTTTACCAGTCTGACATCTTGTGAATCCATTTTTTATGTCTCTGCTTGTTTCTGGAAGATTGTTGAGTTTACGACTGGCCTAGTTTAGTCCAGTTCACTTCAAGTGGCGTCTATGCTCAGGTGAAAGCAATTTCTGTGTGCTTTTTTTTTGCTTCTATCGCATTTTTACCCACTATGGCCTCATTTTTTTCACTGCAACATATGGAAACAACACAACCATAGCTAGAGCTAAGGAGAATTCAAAATTGTCGTATGTGCAGTAAAAGAGTTGTAATGCCATAAATCATCAAAGAAATAAAATCAAAAGTCACATTGCTTTGTTTATTTTTACAAAAACTGAAAACAAAATGCATACATAGATTTATGCCCACAGGTGCTATTAATTCTGGCTCTACACACTATATTTATTTTACGATTTACATTTTGTTTCCATAATTGTTTCCTCTCCCCTCTGTCTAAACACTGCCTGGAGTTCAATCCAGATTAGCCAAAAGTCCCAGAATTTGTCTCCTTTTACTGCTGGTTGCAGCTGAGTCACTAACGGCTTTATACTTGCACTTACAGAATAAGGTTTGACCAAACATTTTATTTTTAGTGAATTTTTAAATGAGACATGTAGAATAAAGTCATTTTTAAAGAAACACAATGATTTCAAGCTTAGGTTTGGTTAATTTTCCCAGTGGAATGGCATTAGACAGATGATTAGTTCAAGGATATACACAAAATTGAACATCTAATAAAACTCTTTCTCTTTTACAGTTGTCCTTTAGAAGATTTTTTTAAAATAGACAACATGTCTGTCAAAGTCACTGGTGATCTTTCGAGGTCACAAGGTTGAAGCTGCGCTTTATATTTTTGAAAAACAACAAAGTGACTGTGTATTGCAAAAATAGTTGCTTGTAGTGACAAACCCACATAGAATTATCAGCTGACTTTTCAGGCCATCTCAGTTCTACAGTCTTCAGAAGTGAGATGCTCTTTAATGTCTTTTAACTCACTGTTTTGGTTTATAGCCACCAACTTGACTGTTTTGGTTGTCTTTGAAGGCTTTCATTAACCTTGTTTCCAGTAGCAACAGGCAACTGTTTCCATCTAAAAAACTAGAGCAACCTATCGTGCATTCATCTTCCTTACAGCTGATAGATGAACACAGTGACATGTTTAGCAGCGAACAGATATTTGCCTCGAGCGTTAGTGAAAATCAAAACAAAACCGAAAGGAGAATGAACTTTGGACAGAGAAATATGACTTTAAATGAATGCTCTCTTTGTGCAAGGCAACGGTTTCTTGACACATTTACTTAAACAGCGTTGAAAAGTTGATAATATGTCAGTGTTGTGTTTACAACTTGGTCACATGTGGCTAAAAGAAAAAAATGATTGCAGCTTTAATATTGATTTTTTTTAAAAAGTCATGTACTTTTAAGGTGTGGAAGAAGACTAATTTCAGATGGATGATTAAGTTTTATTGTATTGTAAATACCTCAAATTGCAGTGGTCAGTGATCTGTGTACATAAGGAGTTGACAGAATCAATTTGAAGTCTTATTTGTTCGGTTTCTTCATAGCTAAGTAAATTATAGGGTGCAGCTGAGTCCACAAGCCTTCTTTGGATAGGTATAAATATGTATCTACATCTGGGTGGAAAAACAGCATCCAATTTACCAGATTTTCTTTAAAAAATAGTAAAAATCCCACCAAACTTTCCCTTTAGGTTCAAGTACATATTTGCTTTTCTAACGTTTGGGTTCAACCTTAACCACTTGCACTTTTCTCCTCTTCACTGCACTGATACAGTCGAAGCGAAATCCCTTGGATGCACCCTGAGGCTCCGTTAGAGTGGAAGCCAGTCGCCCCGAGGAGGGCGTCAGGGTTCAGGGTGCATCAGAGGGGTGCAGGTCACGACCCTCCATGTCACGCTCTAATTGTGATTGTCATGTTGATGGAGAGGAAAGAGACTGGAAAATTAGCAAGCCAACATAAATTTTAATGGTCGGTGCTGGGATGTGAGTATAAGACTGTTTGTGTGGAAGTGTGTCTGAGTGTTTCTGCTCTTTCTGTGTGTTTGTGTGTTAATGTGTGCAAGAAGAAAGAGGGTTTGTGTGTGAAGGGGTGGAGGAGAGTGAGTTATTTTGTCCCGGGGCAAACGGAAACCATTGTTTAAGCCACGGCTCTTCTCTGCTAAGTGTTTGCTGTTGTGGGAATGCTGCGGTTTTTGGAGTTGCAGAACAAGAACAGAAAAAGAAACGAAGCGAGGAGAGGGGGGAGCTAGACGGAGGGAAGAGGTGAGCAAAGGAGGGAAAGGTAGAGCGATGAGAAACGCAAGACAGAGACAGAATTGGCATGAACTGGTGGAAGAGAAATCGGCATAAGCGACCAATAAAGGACGAAGAAAACCAGACTAGAGAATGAAGCAAAAACGTCACATGTAGCCCTCCAGAGTTGCAGAGAGACATGCAGAAAGGCACATGGAAAATGGAGAGAGAGGTGATTCCTCCCATGCCTGTCACTTTTTTCTCCTTCTGTGATCTTTCTCAACCTTGGGCTGTGCGTATCCTCAGGCCAGCCCGCCGCTGGAATTTACAGTCCGATGGGCCTGCCTGCTAATAAAACACATGTGGGCTTGTAGAGGAATGAGGAGGAACCAAGGCCTGAGAACAGAATCGCTCTGTATCTGTGCACTTATAGCACATGTATACACACATATACATGCAATAGGAACATTCATATATGCATGTACCTGCTTGTATTTACAACCACAATGATTCTCCATTGAATGCTGCTGTAATTTCAAGTAATAAATAACAATGCATGTATGCGTGGATGTACATATATTTAATATTATGCCACCACATGTTAGTATCACTACATGAATTGTCATGTCTTTACTTCCTCATCATCTCTTCAATTGTTCCTGTGCATGTGCTGGTTTTACAAATCGACATGCCATGTGTCCATGTTACACGCCACTGTCAACTATTGAATTTCCTGTTAAAGTTTCACAATTTTACAACGTTGCCAAAGTAAGCTCCCATGATCCCTTGCCAACAGTTGATTCTAAAGACCTAAATGAGCTGCCCTGGGATCAATTAAACCACCATATACCAAATTTGTAAAGTGGATCATCGGTGGATTAGACTACAAATGTCCCACACATGTAACTGATTTCTACAGCATGAACATCGGCCAAAACTAAGTGGCCCCAAGTCCAACTGAAATGAGTTCTGTGTGTCTTTTTCTGCACTGGTAACAAATAACAACTGACACGAAGAACACATGCGGCTCGCAAAACTGGCTTCCTCCAAATCGTAAATGTAAGGGATCTCTTGTCTCGCTGCGTCTCTCTTTGTCTTGTCCCATTATTTCTTCCCACTCGGTGATTCATCCCCCAGCTGTCCACAAAATATGTCCTCGCTGTACAGAAAGTATTATCCCCTGCGTGGAAGAGCTGGCAATTAAAGGTTTTATATACTCGCCCTCAAGAGGAGAGTGCGTTTGACAAGAAGGGGAAGCAGAGCGAGTGCATGCCTGTGTCATGTGTGCGGTATGGCTTCAAGCAGAGATCCAGCTTCCAATTGGGGCCCTTCAGAGTTTTGTGAGACTCCAGGGGGTTGAGAGGAGAGAGACGGAGATAGAGAGTCCTGTCACCAAAACCTCTCCAGCTCAGCCTCTCTCCTCGTTAATCTACAGTTCTGCAGAGATGCATGCCGGCATTAAAGACATATGTTCAGGCTGGCCCGCTGGTCAGCACTTCCATTAAGCAACGGGACACTGAAGTCATCCATGTGTCCGACATTCACACAAACTCGAGGCTGCTGCTGTTGTGGGACCTAAAAGTTAAAGTCACTACACTGTAAAGAAAATGTGGCGTGTGGGGAATTTTTTGAGGAACATTCACTGAAATGTTGGCCTTTTTACAAAGCAGTATTTTTTGTGACGTGATTATTTACACGTCCAGCAACATGGTACTGTGGTTCAGTTTTCTTAGCAGAAATTTACAACATAAATTGTCTAAAAGCACCTCTGATAGCAGCTTTACAAAATTATATTATTGAGAGAAATTCCACAAATCTAAAGATTCCCTTTGAGTAAGCTCTTTGGCCACATTGGGTAGGGAAAAAAAAGTTAAATCAAAAGAAGAAAACCTACAGCAGAACCAGGCTCAGGTAGGGCAGTCGTCTGCCTCAGCAGGTTGGGGTGAGGGTAAAGGGATGAAAGTAAACCTGAGTTCAATTACAGAGGGAGATATTAGCCTCTAAAGTTGCCAAATGTTCTGCTCACTTCATCACTTTACCTGTCTTTTTGCCATTTAAGATGAAATAAGGTAAAACTTCATTAATTCTAAAGGAAAATCTTGAGTTTGGCACAGATTTCAGTTTTAAGAGTTTGAAAACAGCTACATTCTTCAACAGAAATGCAGTTAATGATGGTAAAAACCCAAAAGATAAGAAAACAAGCCAGTGCTGCATTTGATGTACCTTGAAAGTGAGAAGTCAGACCTTGAAGTCTTGAAGTTACATCATTTTCAACCTCCACGAGTTTGTTGCATGACCAAGTAGGAAGAAACAGGTTTGATTTGATGCTTTTGTACGAACAACAAACTCTCGTGAACGGATGTGTATTTCACTTGACTGAAGCAAAAAAAAGGGCACAAAATATATGTTGTCTCATGTTTCAGACTTGTACAGATAAACTCATTACCAGCAGAGAAGCTGTATTTACATATTTTATAGTGTGTGTTAGTATTTGGAGAAATTACATTGAGGATGAGAAACTTTAGAAAGTTGCTGAGTTACTGATGTCTGGTTTAGGCAGAGATCTAAAAGTTTCAGAGTGCTACTGAATGCAGCGTGGTCATCTGATCCACTGTTAAGCACAGAAGTTTATGTATCCTGGGATATTATTCAAGAGTGGTGGAAAAATGGAGCATGAGATGGACAGATGGATTAGCGCACTGTCAGCAGTAATGCAGGCATTCTACTGGACTGTTGTGGTGAAGAGGGAGCTGAGCTGGAATACGAAGCTCTAGAATTAGGTTCCAGCCCTCACCTATGGTCATAAACTCTGGGTAGTGACTGAAAGATTGAGATCACGGATACAAATGGCCAAAACTGAACTTTGTCTGTTGGGTTGCTTAGAGATTGAATGAGGAGTTTAGACATCTGAAGGTAGTTTGTGGGGTAGAGTCACTGCTCCTTTGCATTGAAAAAAACAAGCTGAGAGGGTTTGAGTGTCTAATTCAGCTGCGTGTCTTCATTTGGAGGTTTTCCAGGCCAGTCCTTCTGGGACTAGACATATCTCATCTGACCTGGGAACACTTTGGGATCTTCAGGAAGTGCTAGAAAGTGTTGCTAGGGAGAGGGACGACTAGAATGACCTGCTTAACCTGCTGCCATCCCAACCTGACCCCAGATAAGTGGAAGAAAAAGGATAAGAGCATGGAAGATAAACGTCTGGCTGGATGGATACTAAAGTGTTTGGAACTGTTAGCCTGGAGTGAATGTTGCAGTGTAGATTGTAGAGAAGTTCATGAATAGAAATATGCTTCTAGAAGGGATATTTAATCACGTTTTAGGGATGATCATAACTTATTTTAAACTAGAAACCGTTTGTACAATGCCATCACCTTAAATTTGTAAAAGGGTTCACTCATGGTCACCACGACAATGACTTAAATCTGCTTGTACTTTCTTTGGACTGTCTGCATTTGGGCCTTATTTACTTGAACGGAAAGTTTACCACATCACTTTGTGGTCAGTTTTATAAGTCACGACATGTCAGAACTCTCACAGCAGCCTCCGGCCTTAATTAGGTTTGACACCGAGATCTAATCTATGACGTGCTACACTGGGGTGGATGTAAACAAAGAGGCCGGCCTCGAAAAACTTCTCTATTGTTTCTCAAGCTGTCCCACATCATCTGGACATACAGACAGACAGACAGGGGTGGGGGGATGGATACAAGTGGGGTCAAACTAGGGCTGAGGCTCAGTCTGTATGAAGGAAGATGAGGATGATGGGATGAGGAGGGAGTGGCTTGTGGTTGTTTAGACTGTATTAATGTATAGGCAAAGATGTGGACATTTAATCAGGCTGTTTTTGATGCAAGAATCTGCAAAACTTCCTCATGTGCCCACAGATACAGTCATTTTTAATAACAATCCAGTCCTGGGGTTTTGGACGTTACAAGTAATTATACAGTATGAGGGTGAAAAAGGGGGTTTGGAAGGTTAGTTGCTCGCTGTCGGTGTATTTTCTTTGCACATAGTCTGTGATAATGAGGTGGACGATTAGATGAAGCTGAAGTTTATATAGGCGACAGAGCAGGCTCATTATGTACATTACATGCATTCATCTTCATAGCTGGAAAAGATTGAACTGCGTCACCTCTCTCATTAAAACATATAGACTTTAAGGTTTTTTTTAATGGGCTTCGTCCACATACTGCAGTAATTAAAAATGACAGTGTGTCATTATTTAATGGCTCTTTGTAAAGGCAGTTTTTTTTTCCCTTGGTGGATCCTGAGACTTTTTTTTGCAGGCCTGTGAGCAGACTCCTGACACACTATTGTTTCAGCTGCGTCTGACAGCAAACCTCCAGGGACTCGTAGGGAATCTTCTCTTTGCATGTAAAAAGGAAATGGGTATTAAGTTCAGGAATCCCACCCCAACACTCACACACATACACCTCCCACTCCCCACCTCCCCTTTGTGGAAGTTATATCGACTTCACCTTCACTGTCAGTGTTACAGTTCCCACACCAAATAAACCCGTTTATTTCTGGGATGTCTGGGCATCTGTTTTTATCACAGCCACATAAAAATAGTCATATGGCAGTGTCTTGTGCAATCTTTTTTTCACATCTTTGTTGCCTTTCTAACCTATTATGATCTGTATCTGAGTCTCAGAGGCTAAAATGGTTTTAATATTTGTTTTTTATGTAACAGATTTACTTTCTAACATTTACATAACACCAACCAGTACTGTAAGAGCTGATCAATAGGTGGAGGAGTCACCACTCCAAAAGAACATGGTGGTTTGTTTACCGTGTTCACCAAGCAAGCACAGTTCAGGCTGGGTTTTATGATCTGGAGAGGAAAAATGTACAAAAACAAAAAAAAAAATCAACAAAAAAAATGTATAAAAACAGATGTATTCTTAAAGAAAACCTAGGCTACATCTATTGTTATTGAGCAAAAACCAAACATGTACTTATTAAATAAGATATGTAGTTAATTTTTCTATATAAAACACTATATAAATCATTTAAATTATTATTTCCATGGTTCCATCACAAGCAACAATTATCAGTGCATGTTGTTAGGTTGGTCATCTGAGCCCAAAAACCTGGCAGCAGGTTTATAAAGCATGTTTTTTTTTTTTTTTTTAAAGATCATCAAAAATACACCATTTATCAGAACCAGAAACTGTAAAAACAGAAAGAAACATTGGATTCCATTGGTCCCTTGACAAACTTATATTCATTGGACAAACGCTCTAAATTCAATCTTAGAATTAAATTTAGACACTTTGATAAGCAACATGGGTCAACAGTGAGCCAAATCCAATGGAAATTGGGTATCTTCTGACTCACACTGCGCATCAAAGGGTTAATATCCTCATGTTTCATGCAAAGCACTACATTCTACATGTTTCATTGAAAGATTTGCCCAAAACAAATCATTTGCATTTACCAGAGTCTGTGAAAAACAAATGACTCCGTACTCCTCAACACAACCAAGAAGTCTTTAGTCATCACCTGCGACTAACAGTAGCATAACAGAAGTTTAGGGACTTTTTGGCTGAACTGGGCTGAACTGCAGGCTGTGTTTACAACATGGCTATCCTAAGAGACAAAGATGGAAACAAATTAAAAACTTAAGTAGTAAAATAACCCGAAACATGTCTTGTTAGCACCTTAAAACCCACATGCTTCATAGCTGTGAAATGCTACCAGAGTTTAACCACAGAAGCCACACAGACTGATAGAGAATGAAGTAGAACTCTATTTCACTGATCTGACGGAATAAAGTTGCTAAACTGGTGTGTTGTGATCAATGTGCAACTTACTCTGAACATGGCACAGGTTCAATCATTTGCTATTCTAAAGGAGATTCATTTTTTGAGGACATAAAATATGCAAAACTGTCACATATCTAACTTTAAAAGCTCATGTTACTATTTTTAAGCATGTACAGGTTCTTTTCACAAGCCTGTATCTGTGTGTTTATGAGTCTTATGTTTTATGTTTATGAGCGAACCGTGTGAACGTTGAGGTTTTGTGCCAGCAGGAGTGTGAGCAGCGCTTGTGTGAATGTGGTTTACATAAACCTATAATTGCTTTCACATCTCTGATCCCTGCCGTGGGCCTGTTCTTCCCATGTCACGCTGCCGCAGTGTCGAAAGCACGCCGGCCAACACGATTACATACATAATTGATCAGTCTGCATGGTGACGTGGAACCTGGGGAGTCATTACCTTGGCGATCTTGATTGGATGCACAAAGATGATGTAATGCCAGCGTAATTCTTTAATTAAACCTCTTCTTTTATGTGATTTGATGATTGTGACATTGCTAAACCAGATTGAGAGCTTAAATTTGACATAGTTCAGGCAACATTTGTCGTTTCCAGTAAGCAGGATTCTGTTATTTTTTGCCTGGATTCCACACATTTGGGGAATTACCAAACATGGAAATGGTAATGAGATGAGTAATCTGCAAGAATGAGGTTGGTGAACCCGTCAAAAATGATTTGTATAAAGGCCGCTGTGGTCTGAGGAGTGGGTGCATTATCCTAACGCAGAATGCCTATTCAGAGAAAAGAGGTCATGCTTGATACATTTTGAATTTATAATTTCATTATAAAGAGAGGTGCATCTATTTATGCCTCTCAAAGGGACAATGTGTTCATCTGGAATAATCAACCAATGAGTGAAAGTCAAAAACAGCCGTCTGTATTCTGTTTTTTTTTTGGATGTGAAGCCAATTAAATCTGTAAAATATGATGACAGCTCTGGTGAAATCAGCAAAGAATCGCCTAAAGCTTGTGGGGTAAAACTGTACCTGAGATTCAAGTATGCTGAATTAAACTATCTTTGCTACAGGCGCACATGGCAAAGCCCAAAGTTTGACAGTTACAAGCAGAGAGTGATGGGCTTTAGCTGGAGGACAAATGAAAAGTCACCCAGAGTTCAGGAGCAGATGTCTGTCTGTCTGTCTGTCTGTCTGTCTGTATCACTGTGAAGTGTCTTTCTGCATAATGTGAAAATCTCAGTGGAGTCAGCCAGAAAAGGGCACAGCTGAATGTGAACAACAAGGATTAAACCATGAGCTCACTAGGTGGAGCATGGCACCCAAACTGTTTGGGTTCCTGCGTTCAGCTGCCATTAAGGTCATCCAAATTAAAAAAAGGTCAGAGGAAAAGTATGCAACGTGAAGTAGATGCTTATTAGATTTGCCTGTCAGTGTTTAACCAACTGGAAACCCATCGAAACGTCTTAAAAACAACATTTTCCTCTGTAACTAGGATTAAGCCTCGATTTGTTTTGAGATGTATTTCAAGCAAATTACATGAAACCATAACTTACACTGGATGGATCTTATAAAAACACATTTTTATGGATGCAAAGTGTTGCGAAATGTTGGAATCTATGCAATATTTATCTACATTAACATCCTCCTGTCCAGGCAAACAGCTCGTTTGGAAAAAGGAATAAATGTCAACACACCCAGCGTGACTCCAGAATCGCTGAAGCCGGGAATGCAAACACCGTGGCGTGATATTGACATTCTGCCAAACCAAGATGCAGTTGTCTGGGTATTATAATAGCAGCTAGTGGGAACAGAGCGGATATATGAGGCCGTTAGTCAGCAGAGTGCCATTTATAATTACTAGTAATAAGTTATTTCTGCAGGGCAGCTAACCGGAAGGATGGGGTTAATGTGCTGTGTGAGATTTTGTGTGTGTTTTGTGAGTCAGTGTGAGAGGGAACATGTAATTCTGTTACCATCACCAGGAGTTAACATTACTGAGCTGATTGATCGGCCTTACAGCCTTCATGGTGATATTATGGAGTCATTTGAATAAGACCAACATGTGACTGCATGGATTCATCTCATGTTGCAGAGTAAAAAGCATTCAGCAGGATATTCTTCATGTCTGGTGTTGGCAGGACCATGGTGTCTAAAATCAGTTTGACCCTTAGAAAAATAATGAAAGGGTTTTACAATGAAGAATAATTGTTAAGGAAAAGGTTTTGCCACATGTTAGCATCAAGCTAGCACCACTTTTACCTCAGATAATCACTATTTCCACACACCATGAAAATAAATAACTTTTAAAAAAAATCAATTTAAAAATGTTGAAAAACTGGCAACAGGAGTTGAAGACAAATATGTTAAAAATGGTGAAACACTGAAACATTCAAAAATGTAAAAAAAAACCATATATTTTGAACTGATTTAGATACAGTTAGTGTAATTTTACAGTCTCTATTTATAAAAGTGTAGATTTTTGTTGTCCAACATCTAACTTATTACTTTTCTGTGATTTTACTATATATTATCAACTTTTAACTGCTCAGTTAAAAGTTAAAAGACAACTGATGCTAATTCTGCTAAAGAGGAAGTAGTGCATGGCCATTGTTTAGACCCTCCTCAGAAACCCAGATAGGCGTAAACATGGCAGGAAATCAGGTTATGCCATCAAAAATGTATCTGTGTCAAATGCGTTCCTCTTAATCCTTCACCCAGATTCATCAGGTTACTCGTGAGAAATCAGGTTACCATAAAGATAAAACAATAACCCAAAGAAGAAACACAGGATCTTATTGTGAAAGGCAACTGAATGTAATTTTATTAAAAGAGGCTGCAGCGGTGATCTATGCTGCTTCTGGGAAAACTGTGAATGTTTGTGTTTGTAATAGAAATAATTATATCATAACAGCTTAAGCCTTTTGTGTCTTCTTGCTCTCCAAATAATCAGTGGAAGTACAGTAAATCCACATAACGAACATGTGGCACAATCAATCCTGAATACACAGATTATAAAACAAAAGCTCGGCTAATCCTGGGGCGCAACAGCTCTTTGTGTTAATGAGCCCGCTGTACGCCCTGCTACCACTTTCTCACCACTCTGCCAAACTCTGGCCTCACAAAAGCTCCCCTGATGTGGTTGACGTCGGCTGACAGAGTCCTCCAGGCGACAGAACGATGTCGTCTGCTGCTCTGCCGACCACCTTGTAATTAACCTGTTTATTTAAAAAGTGCTTTATAAATAACCGTGACTCCGCTCGATGTGATCTCGACGTGATGGATGTGCGGTGAGCTTCGTGCCCTGCAGGCCAGCTGACTTCTAAAAGAGCGTTAGACCCTGCCTCTCATATTTACATTAAGCTTTGAGCTGCAGGAGGCCACGCTGCTGGTGCTGCAATGAATGCTCCTGCAAAAAACAGGCAGTTACACAAACACACATGCGCACAAAAGACGGCATACATGCACTACGCACAAAGAGAAAACACACACACGGGTGTACAGTACGTACATACACACCCTCGTGGTTATTCAAGCAAACGAGGTTAATGAAGCCGGCATGATTCAGGCCCCCTCCAGCTGCTGTAACTGTTGTGAGTCTCCTCTTCTTCACAGTCCACACTGCTGCCGGCCTCCCTGATTCCACCGCTAACGTTCTGTTTAGACTCCTTACACGTTTAGTTGATCATCCATTTATCTTACAAAACAACAGATCACACAACATTTATGATTCATTTACATAAAACAGAGCAGCAGCATTATATTGTAGCTCGTTAGTCTTAGTTTTATAAGCGTGATAAGTAAAGAAATTAGACTTTTTCATCCAAACATTGTTCAACTGCTTAACGTAACACAACAGATGTCAGATTTAACCCTGCTAACCCTGAAATCTGCCGGCAGGTTTGAAATGGATGCTGTATTTTTTTAAAAAGTGAAAAAAAATGACACCAGGAAACAAAAATGTAAGTACTAAACTATCTATAATATAAAGAGTGACCATTTTTCCAGTTTTGGGGACACCTGTGGGTACTTTGTAAAGGTTGTACATGCTGATTCTGGGGTACGGTCTTTGGGGTTTTTTTTTTGTTTTTTTGTAAAATAAATCAAAGAAATTCAACTTTAGTTTTTTCTTCTATAAGGATTTATGGTATAACTTCGTTCTACTCTACAAAATACATTTTTAAAGGACGTTGTGCTGTTTCCACAAAAGTGCAGACCTTTCTATTACAATGAAAAATGAACCCACAATGAATAAAAATGTGAAAGGAGCGAATCAAACAAGAGAGTGTTGTTGTTCAGAGGGTTGACAAAAGCCTAACAGAGAGACAGGCTGTTTATTTTAGTCCTAATACTTTTGTTTTAGGGTTTCAGAGAAGCTTAAAAAAGAAGAAACCACCAGCTGTACTTTTTTGTCTATTTATGGATTATCACTCAAGACAAACCTTCAACATGTGGAGACATCCAAAACTTCTCCAGCCTCTGGCGACTACTTACCAATGTCAAAAAATGAGAATTTGTTGGGGGGATGTTGAAAAATAACAATATGTCATGATGTAGCCAAATTATGAACAAAGATTTGACATGGAAAGACAGATAATTCTTTTGCCTATACATTTACATCGTTGTTCCTTTTACCTTTAGCCCATTTTCATTCCCATCCTCTGTGCAAACATTCTCTCCTTCATCCAATCTAGATATATGGGCTGGAAACTGTCTTTTTCCTCCATCCTTTCCATAACTTCACCCCCTTCGGGCTTAAAGAGAGTGGCTGTGCTGCTATATGCACCATGTGCTTGGCCCAGCGTTGGATTTCATTGTGACTCAATGGGGTGTGAATAACAAGCATGGGCTTTCTGCAGGACACGTTTGGGCATTAAGAGATGATCTGCAGCAAACAAAGGATCAGAGGGTGTGAGGAACTAACTGTGCCAGACCGGAGAGGTTTACACACACTTAAAGATCACACATGACAGTAGAAAGGTCAAAGACGACAGAATGAAACCATTCATCTTTGCATCTTTATAGTATTAGGGAACTCCGTTGTGCTGGTTTATCCGATTCGTACAAAATGGATAGCATTAACAAATTGTGTTATTTTGAGTTAGCTCGCTCAGAAGTCCCATTTAAATTCATTCAGGCAGGGCCGGAGGTTTGGGAGGTTGAGTCTAAATCAGCATATGTTTTCGTGTTTTCTTCCCCCTCTCCGTAAGTCAACAGTAATCGAGCCAGTAAGTCAATGAATAGTGTCTTTATTCCACTTGGCCGGCTGCAGCAAGAATCTCCTCACAAACATCTCCAAGGTGGTCTTGGTTCAAGTGCAGACTGGAGCAGAAGTGAATTACAGACTGAAATCATGTCTCTTGATTCAGAATGACAAGATTAGCTATGCAGAAAACAGAAAGAAGTGTTTTAAGTTGCCTTGAAAACTGGATTTGGAGGGAGACCAGTTACAACATTAAAAGCCAGTGATGCGATTAGCAGACTGGATGTGAGTTTAAAAGCTGCAGACCTGTGATTGTGATTGGTTCTTGGTAGCAATCAATTTAACCGACGGAGGTGTCAGAGCTGCAGGGAGCACAAAGCGAAACATAATCAAGCATGATGTATGGTTTCATGTTAGACTGGGAGCTGCTTGGCCGGAAACACACATCCATCAAACCAACAGCCAACCTATTTAGTCTCTGACTAAACACTTTAAATTGCATCTAATTTGATTGACTTTTGCGAAAGGACATTTCCAAACTGCATTTGCACGGGATGCCTATTAAGTAGCCTCGTTTTGTGTCTCTGCGTCTTGACAGTTGGAGGTCATTCAATCTAGCTTTTTTTCCCACAAAATAAAATGCTGTTTGTTAAAAGTGATACATACAAAAGCACCACTGGTATGAACAAATGAAGCTGATGGGAAAGTCTTTCTTTTTTCAGCGATTTGGTCATAAACTGAAGCACAGAAGAAACGGAAAAGTCATCCTGATGGTGGAGTTTTAGATGCTAAATTACCAAAGTGACTAAAATCTATCCTCTGAGGACCAAGACGAGGAGATTCATCCTCTGGTAACTATGACTGGCCATGCAAAACTTCATATTAATCCAGATATTTTAGCACTGGACCAACCAGTCAACCAATACTGACATTTTGTAATGTTCTTTTATTGTAAACACTAGCAATTTTGCACCTTTATTGGAAAAACTAGCAATTGTAGCACCTTATTTCTTTGACCACTACAAGTTTGCACCTTCGTTCGCACAATGAACTTATTTTTTCTTAAATGTAACATGTGAGATACTGGTTACCTTGAATTTCCCCAAAGGGATGAATACAATATCTATCTATCCATTGAGACAACAGTGTAACTTTTAATAGCTACTGCAGAACTTAATGTATACTGAACAAAAATGTAAGCATGTCTTATTTTATTCATTTCCATCCTTTCTTTTTAGCATAAGTATTTGCTATTTTAATAAAATATCTTTAGAACAGGATGAACATCATGAAACAACCAAATATGACTATATTGGTAATGATAATGGACAGATCAAGAGTCATAGACCAGAAATCACAATTCAGTGCATCCACCATTGTCACACATATGTACAGAGTTAATGAAGTTTGGTTGAGATTTTAAACATTTTCTTGCCATAACGACAGATTTGAATCTGAAGAGAAGACCATTTATATTTTTGTTCAAATTATTATTAATATGCAGAGCAATAAGTATGCCAGAATTTTCCAATGTGGATATAAAAGTTTTGGAAAGAAACCTCTATATCACTTCTTTTTCAGTAAGCTGTTGGCAGGAAAACAGGAAACTGCTACCTTGGTACTTTCTGCATGTTTCTGTTGGCTCTCAAACACTTCAGAACCATTTAGTGTAACACACGCGACCTTGCGAATGTCTTTGTTTTGGTTGCGGTGAGCTGAGGTCACTCCGTGTTGTATCCTCGGGCTAATCGCGGGCTAAATGAGCCTGGTGAGTTGCACTGAGAGCAAAAGTCCGTCTGCAGGGTCTCCGAGCTGATTATTCAGCAGACCTGGTCCTACACGGTGCAATTTATGCAATTAATGAATCTGTTGGGACGAATGAGATTTCCTTCCTCGAACACCGTTCATGTAAAGTTTATGCTGTCAAGTTCGATGCGGTGCTCAGCATGTTGACTCAAGCCTGTAGGTCCGCGGCGTCGCCACCGATTCCCTCTTTGACGGACAACCTTTGACCCGCTGGGTAGTCTGGGGGTCATGGCGCTTTGACCTCTGCAGTTACAAGGGTGCATTCCCACTGAGAGGTCTGAAGGCCGCTCGAGTCCCCCGAGGCTACGAACGGCACACATTCGACATCAGCGCACACACATTCGCAGGCATAAACACATTCAAAACACCCACTGAGCTAAACCGCCGAGTCAGCAAAAACAAACTCCTGGGCTTCTTTGTTAGAATAATCAAGTTTGACTTTGAAGGCTTTTTCTGTGAACATTATTAAATTTCCCCAGAGTCACAAAGTCTGGCACGGCTTTATTAATTAGTGCAATGTGTAGTGAGTGATTTACAGCCCGAGTCTTTGGTGTCAGAGTTTAGAGTGGTGCAAATGGGTATCATTAGTCTGCAAGACGCCCTAAGTAGTGGCCATATACGCATAATGAAGGCTTTCATTAGGGAATCGAGGAGGATTGCACAAGGTGTGTTACTGTGAGCGAAAACACTGCATGTTCCTCGCTGCATATCTCCTCTAGTATGTCTCCTCTTTGTTCCCGTTTCAAACACTTTTATTTACCTTGTGCACCAGTGTCTATTTCCTCCTGTATTCAAGCCACTTATTCTGTGCTTTTTATGCCTGCGCCCACCATACATGCAGTACTTTACAGACAGCATGGAAACGTACAATGGTACACTGTGAAACTCATGTGATGCAACTGTGTTTAACATGGTGGATCTGATTCATTTGTTCATTGTTGCCAATCGCCCTGAGCGTGCTCTCCTGCATGAGGCAGCTTGTGGTTACCATTTGTGTATTCAGCTGCACTGATTGATCCTTGATGAAGAGAGAAAGCCAGTTTAAAATGATTTTGTGTATCATCTTGTTTAGTCCATCATGTTTATTTACTATAATAAATTATTATTTTGCATTGTTATAACTGTCTGTACCTCTCTGTGCTTCTGCTGTATTAGCTTCTTCTCCCAGTTTTTTTTAGTTAAACAAGAACATAGACTAACTGAAAATGGGCATTTTTAGCAGCAATGTCAGCAATCAGTTGGTCCATATATGAAGAAGTATTGCATACATTTCTATGAAGAGACGTGCATGTTCCCCAGATGATGAATCATGCTGATTCTGGTGATCCATCAATGTTCCTTTAGCAGCACCAGCAGGTTGGTGTCTTTTAGTGAAATATCTCAATAGCTATTTGATGTATTGCAATGAAATTTAGTACAGACATTCATTTGGCTGTCCCATTATCATCTCAAAACTGCCATTTGTCCAGTGTTAATATTAATCATTGCTTTCTATTTTTTGTGCAAGAAAACGTTGTGTGATAAAGCTGTGCAGTAACAAGGCTAACAACCAAGGCTACATGCTAAACCTGAGAATTTTTAAATAGTCCTTTTGCGTGTGTTAGCATGCTGATGCTACCATATAGCTTAGCATAAACTAGTATAATTACACTTGTATAGACATTATTGACTTAACTCAGTTATTGAGTGTGTTAGCATGCTGTAGCTTAGCATAAACTAGCAGAATTATACTTACATAGACTTTATTGACTTATTAATTCAGTCAAAACTATGTTTTATATTTTAGACGTCATTTTGGAGACATTTGCAACTATATATGGCCTTTTTGTGCATGTGTTTGTGTAACTGCCTACTTTTTGCAGGGGCAGGAGCAGCAGCATGGGGTAAATTAAACTAAACTTCAATTCAGTGTTACAATAAAATACATATAAGACAAAGTTAATTTCTGTGTCACTTTTTAAACGTATAATAACACACTGTGTTTAATTTTCAGTTTTTTGAGGCCACCTGCATCATGAATAAAAACCCAATGGCCTCTTTGCAAACTCTCATCTGCAAAGTGTGAATTTATGCAGCACGGTCACGCTGAAATGCTAATATGACGCTTTCTTCCCACACGTGTGCTGCTTAGCTGCCAGCAAATGAAACTGCAGCGATTTTGCACTTGATGAAACTCAGCAAACACTCACATGCACACACTGCGAATACAAAGCAGCCAATTAACTGCAGACAACACCAGTTCATCATTAACAGTACGAGTAGACAGAGGGATCTCTAACCTTATGTAATCTGTGTATATCCTGTAGGCTTGTCATCTGTTGGTAAATTAATCATTAAGTCCTGCTGCTGCTGCACTGGACCATCTCCGGCCTCAGTTTTTTTTTCAAGCTGTGCTTCAAGCTGTTCTTTTATATAATAATAAACGCAGGGTTTCGGGATAAATTGAGATATGGAAAATTTGCAAAAATAAATCCAAGGGGAGGATGGTTAACACTGCATATGTAAGCACTGGCACATTTCCGTGTTGCATAAAATCACAGTCCTAAAATTACTTCGTGCATCCCTTCTTCCTGTTTAGTTTTTTTGTATTTTAGCATATTTTGCAGCAATTTAGAGTCAAAAAACATTTAAAAATTAATTGTCTTGAGAAAATAAACCAAATTTAGACATAAAGCAGGAGGTGCAGGAGCATTTGGGGAAAAATTAAGAGTTTATCCACAGGGGCATCTTCTGATGGCTTTGGTCCTTGGGGACTCATTGATCTCAGCAGCAGATTTAATCTCAATTCCTGTCTTCCCTGCTGCTGCACGCAGATGGTTATGTTCCTTCAAATGGCTTAAAAGGTTCCCGAAAAAGCACCTTTGCGAAAGTGGAAGATGCGAGCTTCGGCAAAAATACATTCGTCGTCAGTTCTTGTCCTTCATCTCGGTGTAAATTCTTTTTCTTTCCCCTTCGTTTCATTCTTTCTCACTCACAACACACATACACACAGGCTCTGTGGGAGTTGGCTGCCATGGTGGCTGAGTGTGTGCGATGCCAAGGCAGCAGCCTGGTGCGGCAGCAATGGTGAGTCATAGATAGCAAGAACACAGCAAGGAGCTATGGCACGTCATCGCAACACACACACACACACACACACACACACACACACACACACACACAGAACACAGGGGTCCAGACGTGGAAGAAACCAGGTGCATTGCAGATGCAGAGGCTTCACCGATTTGGAATCATCATGGATTCTGATGAGTTTTCCTTCCCCGACTCTGTCTTTTCTCTGTTTGTATATTTCTCTCTCGTCTCTTTATTTATTTGTTCTTCATTTGTGCTCACTTCAGCATTCAAACTCGCTCTAACACCAGGTTTTAGTGCTGTCAAACAACACGATCTCTTGGAAAAGTTGGGAGCACAATCAACCGAACAAATAACCTCACTGGAAGGCGGCATCGAGCCTCCCGGCCATCACTTTGTTTGCATATTTTCGGAGATGCTGATGGTGTGCTCGGTTGCAGAAATCTGCCGCATCCATAAACAATGTTGGTGTCTGTGTGCCTGCATGTATACGTCAACCTTCACGTGGATTTGCATTAGGAGCCCCTATTAATGATGCAGAGATGTGATTCCCCATCTCCAGCTGTAACCTGTTGGGTAACAGCACAGCAAGGCACCGTTCTGGTGACTTTATGCCTCGCCAGACTCTAATGTAGCATGTTGAGAGGCAGCACAGATCAGGTAGAGGGAGCAGATTTATCACAAATGAAGAAATTCTGTACAAAATCTGATCATCTGGGGGGAAAAAAATCCCCACAGGTATTGAGAAATACCCCTTTAGATACTACAGTCTGATTTCAGAATTGACCAATAAGTCAGAAATTAAGGACAAATGGTGAGATAGACTCTCCTATAACATTTCCTGTTAATCACTGAGTACAAAACTTTAGATTGAGGCTGAGCAAGATGAAATTATTCCATTAGATATGATTGTAAACTCAGTGTGCCGCAAAAACAAGGTCATAAACAACACCTGAGTAGCGTCTTTACCAACAAATCATTATTCAGGTGATGCACAGTGGGACTACGGGTGAATGAAAAACAGTATTCCTAATAGTTCAGTGTCTCTCGCATCTTCTCCTTCTCCCACCTGAGCCCACCTGTGAGTGTGTTATTCTACCCCCAGCAGCAGCCCCAGGAGAGCTCAGGCAGGTGTAACGTTACACCACTGACACACTTTACCATTAGCCACAGCTCATTAGGATAAGCCGCCACTTCTTCAGTTGGTAATCACTGTTTGCGAAGTTCTTGTTTTTCACTTACTCTACTGACTTGTTCACCAAAAGTGGAGCTGTGAATGTTATTGACGTGCGAAACTTTGGTGAGATAATGTGCGAGCTGGTTTTGAATTAGCTCGCTGTAGATCTGAATAATCCATCTCTGCTATGACTAATGGTTTTTCTGGGCCCAAGTGCAGCGACTGGGTTGCACCATTTCACAGGTTTTATTGACAGCCTTTGTAACGGAGAAGAACACCAGCAGTGGGAATCAGGAGAAGAGGAGGCTGTTGCTGGTGAGTGGATGGCATGGGAACCTTGAAGTGTGTGGTGTGTGGATTAGTAGATGGCTGAGGGGGTGTTTCGAAAAAGAGGAGTTGTAAGATCTGTGCTTGGTAGTAGGAACAAACTGGCTAGAATACAACTAGAGGAGACTAGAATCTGAAGCACAGCAAAGTTGTAAGTTAGACTGAAACAAAAACCAGGAAATAAACACTACTATTAGGATACTACTACAGTAGCAGGTAGAATGATCTGTTAAGGAGTTGAGCAATGAGCTGTGGTTTAAAGGCCCCATATTGTGCCGATTTTAAAAAAAATCTGTGTTACATGTCCAAAGATTGTGCCTATTTACACAGTGATGGTTTACTTCACCATTACTGTTTAATTCTACATCGGGTCCTGTTCTTAATGGACGGTTTCAGTGTCGGTTGCTTTTAAAACATCTGAGCTGTTGCTGTCCACACCCACTTCAGGAAGAAAACTCTGTGCATATGTGATTGACAGCATGGAACAAAACAGTGGACCACATGCCGGCCAACACAGACAAGGATGAGACCAAGGCCTTCTATTGCTTCTAACTTTCTGAGCAATCGCTTCACATAGAAATATCACTGAATTCACAGCACATTTGTTGTTTTTTACTCATGTGTAATCAGTAGTTTATTATTGCAAACTGGACTCGGACAAAAAGAGGTAAAAGAGATAAGCTTTATTGGGAATTCAGCTTCATTAAATTGCTTTATATGTGAGCACAGAGAGCAGGAGAGAAGTAAACAGATGTAAACACAGGCAGAGTTCTATTTGTACCAAAGCACTATGGGTAATATGAAAACACAGAAACCCACCCAGGCCTTGTTTATTGGTTTCAAATCGCTCCTAATGTTTCTACCATCTGTGAATGTCCCACAGTTTCCTCAGAGCTCTCACCTGTGGACATACCAACGAAGCTAATGGTAACGTTAGCAACAATAGCCACAAAACTTGCTAATACTAAGGATTTTCTGATTATTGTGAGGACACTGCAATCAAAAAAGCCAAACGTCTTCATTATCTCAGAGGTTGGGAGTACATGAAGACTCTTGTGTTCACTCTTGCAGCCCAAAAGCCGAACATTTGACATGTTTTGCTTGTAGCTGAGACATTCTGGAGTTAGCAGAAGGAGCACTGGAAGGTAAATAAACCTGGTGGAATGAAAGGATCAACTGGGAGCAGAGGGCAGTGAGGGGGCAGGATTCTACAAAGCTTGAATTACACAACTACTGGTTCATCTTTTAGAAAGTAGCGCCTCAGTAAAATTCTTACTAGCTTGTAAAACAGGGAGGCTATCTAGTTTTGGTGGATCTGGATTTTCACCATATGGGGCCTTTAAGTACTGCAGCAGATGATTAGCAGATGATTTTCAGATGTTTTATATGATTTCCTGTTTAGAGGAACAGGTGGCCACACCCAGTTACAGACATACAGAGAGGACAAGCAAGAGACAACAGGGAGGAAAACAAAAAAACACACAGAACAGGAAACTGAAATAACAGCAGTAAGACAGTTTTATTTTTAGCTAAACTTAGCTGAACATTTTTGAGGTATTGGAATATTTGCTGATTATTAACAACAAGATTAATAGTCTGTGATAGCTTTTAAGCTTCATCATCTCTGCTGATCACTCATCATCCTCTCTATAGTTGCAGAATGACTACCAAAACAAATTCTTGTCCATTTGTTGTACTTGGCACATAAAATGATTACGGTGCCCGGACTTGACTCAGTGTTGCTTTCAATACTTCCGGGAGATGGATAAGACAAGAGTTGGGGGAGAAAGTGTTAGAGACAGAATGATAGATGGACCAGGCACATTGGAGGCATGTTCGGTGGATTCGAGCCAAAATGTCTATCAGAGGGGGATAAACCCAACAGGGAGCGCTTTCTCAGATCCTTCCCCTCCCATACTATCACTAATACCCCCCCCCCCTTCTTTCCTCCTCTTTTTATAGCTCTGCCCTCCCCTGATATTCCTCCATCTGTCTTCCCTTCCCTCGCTCCACCACTCTTCACAGAGGTGTTGACAGAACTTCCCTGGCACGTGTTGCACAGATGAACCTCTAGAGTCTCTCAACATATACACACCAAGACACATCCACACCCAAAGACACAACACATGCTGAATGGATTAATTCAAGCCTTACCACCTGAGCGATGGAACATACAGTTTAGTCGAGATGTTTTACATTGCGAGATTCTTAACTGTCTGTCTGAAAGGTCCCTTTTTCTCTGTAGCACGTTTAGCAATATGTAAGACTTTGGCTGTTTAATGCTGGAAGATGGCGATCGGTCTTGTAACTAAAACTGTATTTGTGTTATTGAGTCTAAATGGTGGACAACACTGAGAATTTTAGTCTTTTTAGGTCCAGCTAAGACAGATGACCGTTTACAAGACATATCACTTTCACAAAAAAAGGCTGTAAAATAGTTTTAAATTGTATTTGTACATTACTTCATGAGGTGCTATTCACTGTTGAGGGACTTCTCCCCATAGCAACGTAGAAAACGATTGTAGCTTTGTGTTTAGCATCCGCATTTGTGTATTTTAACTAACACAGTCTACACAAAATTATGTTCCTTATACAACTAAACTGTATTTGCGATTCTCATTTTGAGGAATACATGTTTTCTGCTGGATTATGTTTGTTTAACATGTCACAAATATGTTTCAAATCAACACAACTTTGCCATGTACTTCATTGCTTCACTGTGGTTCCTCTCCAGCTAACCAGCCACATATTGGATAGTGCAGGATTTGTCAACCAGAAAATGGAAGAGATGCTACTCACATATAATTGTATGGAGACAGGGTTGATTTCAGCCCAAACCATCTTTACCTAATCATAAGTACGTTTGATGCATTAATGTGACCAAGTGGCTCTGTAGCATAGCATAAAAGGAAGTAGTGAGTGAAAATGGCAGAAAACAGCAAATGAAAAGTGCTTGTACAAGTGTATTTTAAGTCAAGCCAACATCTTCAGCTGAACATAACTAAGTAGTTTTGGTAGCTAACTTAACCAAGTACTTTTGTAGTGTAAACAAAAGTAAACAGCCAATGAAAATGATAGGAAATAGTAGCTATGAACAAAAGTGAACAGCAACGGAAGGTCGTTTGCATGTTTGAATTTTAACCCAAACGGGTTTCCTGAACCTAATCAAGCAGTTTTAGTGGAAAACCTTAACCAAGTAGAACTGTAACATAAAGAAAAGCAAATAGTGACTGAAACTGAAAAGAAACAACCAGTGAAAAAGCATTTGCCTCGATATATTTTTAAGCCAAACTCCAAAATCTAGCCAAGACACTTTGATGCCTAAACTTAACTAAGTCGATTTTTAACATAAACAAAAGCCAACAGTGACTGAAAATGATAGAAAACTGTGACAGAAAACAGCAAATGAAAAACTTTTGCATGAGTGTACTTTAACTTCCGTGTAGCGAAACAGTCACAGAAAACAGCAACTACAAATGAAAGTTAACAGCAACTGAAAAGCATTTGCTTGTGTATATTTTGACTCAAATCATGATCTTTCCTAAATTTAACCAAGTAGTTTCAGTGCCTAAACCTGACCATGTAGATTAATGCTGTAAACAAAAACAAGAGACTTCCCATAAAGAGACTTCAACTCTCGTCTCCACAGTGAAAGTTCTCCATCCCAAGTATGTGTTGTGGAAAAATGTAGTTTGGAGTGAGTCTGCAATGCAGGTAATCAGATTTTCATGCTTCTGCTTTTAGAGACTGGGAACATGGCTAATTCAGAAAGTGGACTATGGCCAATCTTTCTAAATTGTTCAAATGAGAGGAAACGTGAAGATGTCTGACTTACATCCACAATACAAATCTGGACAGCAGCACATTGTAATTGTGTCTTGTAAGATATACTTTTTCTATTCAAAGCTCCAGCCAAGATGCAGTTTCCTGCCAAGTGTGAACAGTTAAAGTACTATTGAACTCGTCCCAAGTCAAGTTTAAAGCAGCCGTATGACAGAAAGCAACTGCGAGTACATCTGGTTTTGGGCTTATCTATTTAGAGCTTATTGTTTTTAAGATTAATAGAACTTGGAAAAATGATTCTCCCTTTTGTTAATGTGATTGCGCTGATGAAATGAATTAGTGCACTATAAAATGTTTTATTTAACTTTTTCTGTGTCTGGATTGTGTCTTGTAACTGCGCCTTCTCTGGCAGCCGAAACAGACCAACTCTGAGCATTCGGCTCAAACCTCTGAGCTCTAAACACCACTTGCTGCCATCAAACAACTGATATCAAATATGCAAATATTTTTCAAAAGATCTGGAACAGATGACAATTTCAGGAGAGTAGTTTTTAACTGGTGAGCAATGGATATCATAGAAAAAGATGCATCAAACCAACTCATTGACCCCCAAACCGTGCATATTAAATTAGTGTGATTTGGTGCAGGGCTCTGTGAAATTGTCGTTTTTGTTGCCAGAAAGTGTTTTGTTTCCTCTCAAAGAAAATAATGACTGCATTATCGGGCCAAAATCTGCACTTGTTTTCTTTCTTGAGCCTGTGGGAGACCGTTTTTGTCCTGGACAGGGCGGCGAGCATTAGTTAAGGCTGTACACATTTCACTGGGTGTAGTTTGACGCATGGAACGCAGCATTGCATCATCACTGTATATATCATGTGTTCTGAGCGCCAGATTGCTGATTGTGTCCTGTGTATATACACTGTGTGCATATATCATCTGAAACACAACACTGCCGTGAGCTCTTGTGAGTGTGTGCGGGTTGGAGCATTTGTTTCGTACATCAGAGAGACTGTGCATGTGCGTAACATGTGTTTCTCATTGGGTTTCATGGAGTTTCATTGGCCTATCTGAGCCAGGTTCTCACCTCTAAAGCCTCTGGGTTTATGTACAGAGGGTGATATGAGACAAGTTTGAAAAATAGATTGTTCTCATGTTACAAATGCAAAAAAGTTAATATTTCTGACTGCTTTAGACCAAGCAACATTATATATTTATAATGCAGTGCTACGTCTAAGAAGGTTAAGGCTAAGGTTAGCTTAGCATGAAGATACGTAACAGAGAATCAGCAAAACCAGCTCTGGATCTTCGTGTTACGGCCATATAACAAGTTGCTAGCTATAGGCTTCTATTTAGTACACAGAAGGTAGTATTGATTTCACATCTAACATTAAAAGATAAAAAAACAAGAACAAGCTTGCGAGGGCTCTTCAAAAAAGTTCTCTGCCTCCCCAGGAAACATCACAAGAGAAAGATTGTTCTTGCATCATTTTTCAACATCTGTTTTAACTTCAAAGAACTTGGATCACCAAGAATGTCACATTTTCAGCCTCCAGATTGTCCTCAGCAGCATGCATGACCTCATCATCTATCTGAAAATGGTCACTGTGCAGGAGGGATTTTAGTTTGTTAAAGGAGACAAAAGTCAGACGATACAAGTCAAGTGAGTAAGGTAACACCAGCTCCAAGCTTTCCTCTCCGTTTTTCTTTGATTGCTTTAAATATTTGACTTATTGTGGACAGTGATGTAAGTCTTTATAGTTAACAGCTATGCCCCAAAATGGGAGTTACACTCCTTGTGTCCAGGTCAGACCACAACCATTTTGAAGAATCCTCACTTTTCCCAAAAATGTACGTGGAGACAAATTAATGTTACAGTCCAAACTGCATACATTTCTTTTGACTAAGTAAATGCTACAACTTCCCTCACAAAGAATGTAGTGTTTCATACAGGAACAGACTACTTTGTCAAAATATTATATCTTAAACTTTGATCATTGCAGACTGTAATATGAATTTAGCTAATATGTGTCTGTGCTCTCCTAGTGGTCCAAACTAGTTTATATTCACGCGAGACACCACAACGTATGTGATGTAACTGTGCACAGGATTGTGGGTCAGAATGGCCAGAAAAGAATGATGTCTTGCACACGGTAAAATCCGACCGCATGTAGTTTTGGCATACTACATTTTCATGTATGCTATGTAGTGGGACACACTGATGCACTCTTTTCCTGCCATACCATAAAGTATAGTAGTATGGATATTGGAACACATCCAGAGACTTGGAGCTGCAAACCTGATGGCATCAAAATGTACATTCTACACAAGTCTTTCATGGGCAACAGAATGATACCTTCGCCATTATTTTATACTGCAGTTTGGACACCGAGTCTCCTTTGACACCTCAGTTAAGGAACCTTCAAGAAGAAGTTTTCAAAAGAAATCTTTTTCTTAATGTTTTATCTCTCTTTGACGGGCTGTGGTCTGGGGATGTTGGGAGGCTTTGACGTATTTGGCTGCAGTTGTAACAGCGACAGGAAAATTCATTTCTGGACTGTCAAAGACATTTGTTCCTCTTGGCCTCCCAAGTCGAGAGTGCAACCCGAGGTCTCTTTACTCCTCTCTTTTCCTTTCCTCTCCATGATCCCTCATCCTCCTCTCCTTCTCTGCTTTCCCTCCTCCCTCTGATCTCCAGTCTTGCCCTTGGCTGACATATCCTCTGGATTTTCTGTGCGTACATGTGTGTGTGTTTGTGAGAAATTCCTCAGTATGGCCCAGGAGCTATGTGCTGTCACACACTTCCTCCCTGAGGCCAGAGCCTGGAGCAGAGGGAGGAGGAAGAAGAGGCAGGCTGCTTCACTACTTCAACTACTTTTTTTGTGCACAAGTTGGTAAAACCTTCGCTTGTACATGCACGAAAAGTTCAACCTCGCTCATGTAGCCGATAAAAGTTAAAAAGTGGTGATTCTGTGTCGTGCACATTTATACAGTACTTCCTTTATTAGACTGAAAACACCAGTGAGGCCACTTCTTGTTATTCTATCTGCTAGGTGTGCATTTGTGTATATGTATAGCTCACATATCTCTGCTTCACTATTGTAGATCTACTTCAATTTTAGCTGAAATCAATAATGTTTTATTCTGAAGTGATTAATTACAATGGTAATCCAGATGCATGCATCGTTTAAAGCAATCTGTCGTCAGTTTGCTTTATCCGACTCATTGATTCCATTTCCCCTCACATAAAACCAGTAATGACTAAGAGAATCCGCTTAACCCAGCAGTACGACATTTACAAGTTTCAGCTTTAAGACACAACCAACTTAAAGATCCCAGCTTCTTTTCCCGCTCTGCAGAGGTCATCATGTACGGTGGTCTTCAGGTCACTGAAGGCTTAAAGATTAGACAATGTCATATAGGAGAGGTTTAGTATTAACTCAAAGAGTGAAGTAATCTCTTTAAGATCTGAAACTGGAGAGTAGATGGAGCGTTTAGATCATCCTACATATGGTCATAGACCTGATTCCGGCAACTGGGCAACACGGATGTATTAATAGCGCTGTAAGGGTGAAAAGTTGACCAACAAAACTGTAAATTATAATGTACTTGAAAATGTATTGATAATGATGCAGCCACAATGTAATCTGAAACAGCTGATGATTGATATTGCTTAGCCTTGTGTGGATTTCTTGTGTGATTATTTGCGTCTTCGGTATAATAAAAGTTGTCAACACTTTTGTAACTTACTCTGATAATAAATGGAATTTATCTTTAAAGTTGCGTTCTTGTAATTGGATAGAGACATCAATTATTGCATTTTTGTATTCGTGCTTAACATACTGTATGTGCTTCATCTTTTAAGTCTACTGAATTCTCATTAACAGTCACTTGAAATTAGTGCTGCAACAATCCACCAAGAGGATCCGGTCTTTAATCTTGATTAGCAGGACGACCAACACAGCTGCCGCTGCTAAGTTTGGGATTTCACCATCTTACAGTACAACCTTGAGGGGGAAACTCCACTCCAGAGAAACCATCAGGTGCTACACTGCAGATGAGGGTGAGGAAGGTTATGCTGTACGTCAAACATTAGTTTATGTGGTTCCCTTTGTTGCATTTGAATAGATTTTGAAGTGTAGGTTCTGGATGTAATGGCACACAGTCAAAGCAATGGGTAGAAATGTGAACTAATGTGGTGGTATTGAAAGCTCTGATGGAACAGTTGGATCCTTTAAAGTCTGCTTTATTCAAATCACAAATTTACCTCAAGGTGTTACAGCGCACAGCTACTTTAGATCTTTAATCTGGACAAGGAATAACACCACCAAAAAGACTCAACAGTGAAAGAAAGCAAATAGTTTTCTCCTCACAGATGTCTAAAGCATGCAGTTTATTATGGGCACAACAGAACATTTTTTGTGCTCCTGTAAGCATAAAGGAAGAAGTCTCCATATGCCTGCTTTTCTTTTTCCTTGACAACCCTTAATCTGATGCATTTCACACTTGCTGAGTGTGTTGCTGCGAACCCAAAGAAGTGCAGCGTCAAGTGTGAAGCGGTTTGGATGAATTGTTCTTGCATTTTGGCAAAAAAGTTAGCTTTCATTGCATTTTCACAGCAGCCTGTTTTCAATAATGACGTCCTCAGTGGGCCTCCATCATTAGAGAGCATTGATATTGTATTAAGAGCACCTTATTGACTGTAGTCTGATTCAACGAATGTAGGACATAGGTATAAGTCACCACTTACTCTAAATTTTTCCATTTTATCCTACTTTTATCTTGTGTAATCACAGCGCTTGTCTTCCTGTGTGTAAATGTTCCACCACAACAATTTCACCTGCCACTATTTTGAAGGAAGACTGAAGCCTCATCCTTCCCTTAGCCCCGCCCAGGATGACTGTGATTGGTTTCATGAAATACAAACAAGCCATAGCTTTATTCTTTTTTTAACCTCTATAGCAGAATGACAGTGAGATGCAACCCAACCATTATGGTCTATTAAATGGAATGGCAGATTACACTGCCTGCAGGTCATTCTAAACTGTGGCAAAATTCCCAATGTGAAGATGCTTTGGATGCCCTCTTTAGTAGCTATCAGGTGTGTTGCTATCTGTTTTATCACCACAGTGGATATGTCACAGAAGTCAACTAATCAAAGTCAACTTGATCATTGAGCAATGGCTGATTTGTGTGGTATGTTGAGTCTAAAGCCAGAGTTTTCATGTCTTTTAACCTGTTAGATCACTATTATAACTTGTGTTTAGGATTTTACAAGTTTAGGATTTACCAATTCTTTGCTGTAGAATCACTTATTCACAATAAAATTTTGCAAACTTCGTGACATATTTGATGTAGTCCCTATTCGCAAACTTTCTTAAGGGTTGCCATTCAATCCTTTCTGCAAGTCAAGTGTGGATCTCTTGGCCAGGCAATGGCTGTCATGTCCAGTAATTGTGTTCAGGAGATGAGGGGACACAGCAGGAAGCAGAAGTCAGCGATGTGGCGACTTCCAGCCACTTGATTTGGGCTTAACAACCTCCCAGCCTAATATGGTCAAAGACTCAAGAGTTAAACAGCAGCTCTGATGGGTTCAAGTGTCTGACAAAGTGCTAAGGTATGCCAGCTATGGTAGCTTAACTGCTGGAGGTCCTGCACAGGTTGGAGGTAGCGTGCCGGATGTGATGTGTGTTCTTAGCCTAATTAGGGCAGTCTGTGTGTGTGTGGAGGGACTAGATGTGCCTTGAGCTATGAACAACACATCCCCTTAATGAGATTAACATTTAACCAGAGCACGCACTCGCTGCCACACACCTGTACTGAAACACACACACACACACAAAGTCAGGAAACTGTGTGTACCTGTATGTGATTCCCAGCAGGGGGGCACCGACTGTTGATTTACTTCATTCAACAATTACCACTCAGAGGTGGCAGGAATTCCAGAAATGAGGAAAGGTTGTGTTCCACTCCATTCCCTCAGAGCCTTTCCTCTCATAAAAATACCTGAATTAGTTGAATTAGTCGGCTAAGCTTCTCTGGTGTCAGACCACATCTCACCCTTCAAGGTCCACTTGTCACTCTGAGTTATGCACTCCTGTTTAAAATCAGTTATGTTGAACATGTAGGTAGGGCTGAGGCATGAACACGATCGTCAGCGGTGTTAGCAACCCTGTGAATATGCCAATCACTGTAAAACATACCACACACTGCATTGCTCTGCCTAAAGTATTGCTATACTTATTATGTTTTAATAGTAGTTTTTTAAAATTATTTTAGGAGCAGTTAAACAAGGAGATACCACTTTCATGTCCAGTAAATATGAACCCCATGCCATTGGATCTAACTGTCATGAGTCAGAATGTCACATGACACTACTTTATCAATTGCAGGACCTGTGTTATGCGCATTTTTATGTAAATACATTAAGCACAGACTGCCATGAATGCAAAATCTGGTAAACTGTAGCAACACTTCAACTCAAATTGCATTTGGAAGAAGAAGGAAGTGACATGGGGCCAGTTTTGGCAATTAGGGGAGGTTAGGGAACACCGAATGTGTTGCTGTGGTCAAAAAACCTACGCTAGGTACACAGTGCACTGGAGCGCTGACATGCTATTGCAGTGCAGTTCAGGTTGTTTGGGTTGAATGTTCTCCTTCAGACACCTCAGGATGCTACAGTAGAACTCTGCCTTGACAGTCCTTGACTAGCAATAGTTACTGCAGGGATGTGCACAGTCCCAGAACTTTTTGATCAACATTTCAGTGTCTTGCCCAAATACACTGAAGCATGTGGAAATGCCACAGGTTGAACTGTCAACCTTGTAATTAGGGGACAACCTGTTTTACCACCCGAGCTACAGCCATTCACTCACTAATTATTATGTTTCCTCTGTTCAAAAGGCAAAGAATAAAACTGGCACATTGTAATTCAACTGTAGACTCACATCAGTTTGCGCTGCAGTTCATAGACATGAGTAATGGTCAAGCTACTCCTTCAAGTAGAGAGAGACAAGTGATAAAACAAACTGTATGATAAAGTCTTCATCAGGCTGGATATAAACCCAGAATGCAGAGATTTTGACTGCAACCTAAATGCTGAGATACACTGGTACCCTTCAGAAAGACAGAAAGCGAAAGAATTTTTTCGCCCTAATGTCACTCACAAGAATTTGACTCTGACCTTGTGTTTATTCTCTCCAAGCAGCCAATGTAACAACTGTGTGTTAGCTGAAGGCCAGCTAGCCGCTGATGCACCAACCGTGGGAGTGTGTCGGTGTGTTGATGTTCGGCTCAGCCTTTGATCTGCAAATTCGTTCTTCTTTTAAGAATCCATATAAATAAAAAGAATATTCATTTTCAACCTCTTTGGAGCACAATAAAGCCTTTAAAAGTGGCTTCACATTATTGAACACACTATTGTTTAACAAGCAACACTCTTCTGTTCTACATGACAGTTAAAACCCTGTTGAAAACACAAAATTCTTTTCACTTATCTAGAAAAAAACAACCCATTCCTGCATGTAAATACACAACGTATTTCGCTAAGAGACTTGCAGGCACTACAGTAACCGAATCCTCCCTGACTTGAGCGAACTGAGGCATCTGATGACAGCGCAGTGATAACAGTGAATCCTCCCCAACCCAAATTCTGCCTGTGGCAACAACAGAGATGACACAGGCAGATAGACAAATAACAGGGGAGAAAGAAACGCACACTGGAAGGAGATAAATGCGAGTGACAGTAACTGACCAGACATGCTTGTAGCCACTGTGAAATATATTGTGTGTGTGATTTATTACAATATTAGGCAAGACAAAGCTTATTCCTCATCATATTTTTTGCCATTTAGTCAAAAAAAGCAAAGACAGAGAAGGATTCAGTCGACATTCCTGTTCACCGTCTCCTCCAGATGATGTTTTGGTGATGGCTTAGGCCTTAGAAAAGTAAATTCCCACAGCTTGATTGACAGTTTTCCTTTAGGCCAAATCTGGAAACACTTACCTCACTTTCACAAAAGGGGGCTGGAGTTTTTGAAGCTGGGTTATACAGGGTCACAGAAAGAGGGGGCCGGTGGGTCACGACCAGGAAAGGAAACTCATTTTCTTTTTTTGTGCGTATTGCTTAATGATCCCATAGCTACATAATGTGAGCCAATATCCAGAGTTTTAAGAGCCAAAAACGTGGATTTACAGCGCGTGACTTGGGTCTATTTGTAGATTTTCCCAGCTGGTCATAACCCAGGCACGAGCCAGCTCATTTTTGACGCAGTTTCACAGGGTTAAAAGTCACCTGAATGCAGAAATTCATTAGTCACGTTCACGAGCAATGACTAGATATCACTTTTCAGGCCAGTGTTGAATTACTTTGGATAAACTGCCACATTTCCCTTTGTAAATTCATCACCAAACACGACAAAAGAAGCTAAAAATCACAACATTTTCCCTTACAAATATGTGGGATAACTAACCAGGCCGCTGCATGACAGATGAGCCCGGCGTGGCTCGGATAAGGTGCCTTTTCTACTGAAAAGCAGATATGGCGATAGGGAAGATAACCCCTTCACGCAGCCATTCATCGCTCATGACACCCAAGCCGCCGTCACAAAGTGCGCAGTCCCGCATCAATCTGGATTGTTTTCAAAGCAGCGTTCCATAAAAGAAAGGAGAAGAATGGACGGGGAGAAAAGACGGGATCAGAGACGTACAACTGGCTGCGTCTGGCTCTGACACTTTCATCAGCCGTGCTGTGTTTCCACACACCAGAAGGTGGCAGGGGCAGGATTTAGTGACCCAGAGGCCCCTTTTGTGCTCTCCACACTGCACTGATCCTCGCTTCCTCTCTGGCTGCATGTGTAGGCCTATAGGCTTACCTTTTATACCCCTCTCTCCCTCTCTAGCTCTCTCTCCGTCTGCTGTAAATAGGCTTAATGTTACAGATGTCTGTGTGCGAGCACAAAGAGCCGAAGCAAAAGCACAGAGAGCGGCTCTATTCTGCACCGAGGCGGGTTGAACAGGTGGAAAGAGAGCAATCGGGACACAGAAGATGATCAGATTTCCCCCATAAAAAGTTCAAGAGCTGCGTGTATCTCTATAATGCGACGTACTGCAGGTGATTTGAGTGCAACAATGCAAAAATTGCATTTTTTTGTGCGACATTCATGATACAAGTAGAAGAAATCTGTGGCCTCGTTTTCATTTCTAACGTTCTGTGAATACATTTTTTTTCTTACAGCTGCAATCACTGTAATTCCCCAAGTCTAAAAAAATGAAATGTAAGTTGTAAATACAGCTGTCCGACTGTCAGAGCAGCAGCCAGCAGGGTGAACGAGGGCGTCCTCGGCTCCCTCGCTGTGTGGGCCGACTGACTGGCTGGCAGGGACAATAAGCTATACTGTTTGACCTGCACTGTCTGTCCCACTGCCAGCTTCAGGAACATTCAAACAGCCTCGTTCCCCCGACGCCACAGCTGAGGCCCAAACCTCAGCCCAAACGCTTAGCCGCACAAATCAGTGTCTTGTGTTTGAAACTATTTAGTGCTTGACATTTATGCATCTCTGTGTCCAAAACAGTGTCAAATGTTCAATCTTGACCTAATCAGGGGCATGAAGAAGGTTTCAGGTCATTTTGAGTCTTTTTTTTTCCATGAAACTGTGACCAATGTTGATGTTTCTCATGATTATCGTCACGTTTTTATCCAAAACATCCTATTATACCACTGTTGATTATGTTTTAGTTTACGCCAATCGTCCACAACATTAAAACAACAGACAGGTGAATCAAATGGCTTAAAGATCTAATTGTACTGTAAAAAAATTTGAAAAATTTAAAAAATTAAAAGCAAGGGTGCCAGAAAAAAAAAACATTAAAAATGGTGGAACATTGTAATGTTCAAAAACTGTAAAAATTGTGAGAAAAATTACAAAAAAATATGTAAAATTATGACATTTTTAGCTGAGATAAATACAGTAAAACATTACAAAAGAATGGATTATTATTTGTTAAAAAAAAATACAGATTTTTAATGTAGATATCATGTAAAGGTTGGGCCTTTTTTATTTTCAACATGTAAATTAATATATTTCCCTGTGATTTTACTAGATATCTGTATTTTACCAATACTGGGATAATCTGTCTTTAATATGCACAATTTTTCATTCAAATAACATCAAATATCTGAAAAATAAAGATAATTTATTGCTTTAAATATAGTCAAAAAATGTCATTTACAGTCATTTTTTATGTAAATGTTATATAAATCATGTAAATAAATAGTTTTCTTTTTCTGTGATTTTATTAGTTTGTATCTGTAGTTTAATAATAAATGGCAATCTCTAAAATAACAATTTTAAAAGTAAAAGAGTTAAACAGGTTTTACAGTGTACGATGCAATGCTCAGCTGAAAAACCGGGTCTTGACATTCTTGGAGATGCTGCTTTCACATGTACCATCCACCTAAACAGTGTTCCAGACCAAGTTCCACCCCTCGCCCACCCAAAAACTGTTCAGGATCATCTCAAGGAACCCGACCAAGAGCAAAAAGAAGCTGATCTGACTTTCAAACTCTGTAAATCCCAGTCCAACCAAGCATTTATGGGATGCGCCAGAACAAGCCCAACCCATGGTGGCACAGTCATGATCAGCACCACCGGACACATCCAGAGGGCAGGTGACCGGCTGGACCACAGCTGTTTTGGTGGCACAAATTGGTAATGTTAGGCAGGTGGTTTTAATGATGTGGATGATCGGTGCAGTATGAGGTTCTAAACATCAAGTTTAAGGTCCAGTAGTTAATTGTTTACCTAATGCTCTTCTTTTAGAACAGGCAGAAAAAATACTGCCACCCACCCACTGTAAAACAATTAAAACTTTATCAGTTGTTTACAAGGACATTAGCAACACGTAGTCTAAGCTGAGAGCTGCCACAGTTATTAGACAGAGAGCAACATGTATTTGGCCAAATTATCTTGAACTAATGTGCCTGATAATGGAAACGCCATTCTTGTCTTTTGACTGAGCTCTCATCCAGCAACACCTGTATATTCCCAAAGTTGTGAATGTAAGAGAACAAGTTTTAAACCTTCCAAGAATTCCAAAGATTCTTTCTTGAGGTGCTGAAGAAGTTGACATTTTACAACAGTAACAGTGGAAGAAAGCTATTTTGGATTATTTATATGTGCAGAACACTGAGCACTGCTTTACTTCATTATTATACACCTACACACTCCCACCTGAGCAAAACCCATAAATTGAAACACGACAGCTGAGCACTGGAAGATAACACCTTTCATCACTTTACAATATATCTGTGTAGATTATCAGTCATCCATTACAGTGGTAGGAGCTTCAGTAGAAGGCAACCAGACTTCTCTTTTTGGTTCTTCAGGATGTTTTGCTTCTCATCCAAGAGAGAGTTCTAAAGTCTTGAAGTCCAGATGCCTTTTACTGAAGCTGTTAAATTCACTTTCCAAGAAAACAGACGGTGATCTTCTGATGCTAGTTGACTTGGCTTTTGATAAAACCTCCTGTTGTCCTCATTTATAGGTACCAAAAAATATTGTTCCCTTGTCTGAAAAAAATCCAAAAATTCAGCAGAAATATTCCCCAAATTTATAAAAATTTGCAAAATCTTCAGGAAGAAAATTCCAAAAATTCCTTTAAAAGTTTTATTTAAAAAAAAAACAAATTTGGCAGACATAAAAATTTTGAAAAATAAAAAAAATAAAAATTGTAAACATTTTCAAAACAATGAATAAAAATCTTCCAAAAAATAAAAAAATATCTAAAGTGATTACATATATATCAGTAAAAGTTCTAATATTTTCTTTAAGAACATTCAAAATAAAAATCTTTTCCTGAATGTTCTTAAAGAAACATTTTTTAAACTTTTTTTTTCCACCAAAAAATTTTCAAAAAATTTCCCAAAAATGTTGAAAATGTGGAAGCTTTCTCTGTTAACCCCCCCCCCCCCCCCCCCCCCCCCCCACACACACACACACACACACACACACACACACACACACACACACACACATTTTCAAACTTTAAAACGGGTCAGTTTGACCCGCAGGACGACACGAGGGTTAATGGCTCATTGAATCTGCAAATAAATGACGCCACTTTGGATCAGTGAGCCGCTGGACATACAAGCTTCCACTGCAGGCTTGGAATAACATGCCATACTGTACATAACAGCTCCAGACTTGATGACCAACTGCCAGTTTTGAGTTTCAGGAGGCTGCTGAGTGGATCATGTGATGCAGTCTGTCACACATGCCACAGACTGTCAGGCAAACACACAACCACCTTTATAACCTTCATAAATCAGACAGAAGGGTCTCTGGGAAGTAGTCCATGCAGTCAGGGATTCCTTGTAAAACTCATATACCTTTGGGTACTTGCAGTAACTATCTGGGGTGTTCATTTAGTGAGTTTATGGTGACATGGTGGGACTTTCTAGCACCTATAGTCGAATGGAAACCTTGTAGTTTTTCAGTTTTAAACCTTGTATCCTGGCTTTTTCCTCCATAGCATATCCATAAACTCACGGCTGAAGTATAAGGGATGTTTTCTGCCTCTAAGTGAGAAACAGAGGGAGGCATGTATGTGTGGAGGAGGGAGAAAGGAGGGGGAGCTCCATGGTTAAGCCAATAGGCGCGGTGCAGCGCTAATGTCATTTCTGGACGCTTTAACTTGGTGCCAGAGCTGCGCAGCGCTCAGCCCTGGTGAGCGTCACCTCTCTCTCTCCGTCTATGCATGATCATGCACTGAAAGACTCCATCACTGAGCTGATTCAGGACTCCAAACGGCACTGAGTTGTGTTTATCGCTTGCAGTCAGGCCGGATGCCTCCACAGTCGTGACTATATCTCGATAAACGGAATATTCAACTCGCCCCTGCACCGAGTTGTTGCTTCTTAGAGGTGAGTTTTTGACCCGGGAATCGCTATTTTGTTCCTTTAACTTCAGCAGGATTTTTTTTTTCTGAAGAGATGCACACCTTTCTTTTTGCATGGGGGTGCTTTCAGTAGGTCTAAAAAGCCTTGTTACGCTCATCTTTTGGAAACCATTACGCACCAACAAGATCAAGAGATGATTTGTCTCTCTAGTACTTCACACTAAAAACAAGAAGAAAAGAGTTTAGTTGAGGAGGTTCTGACATGTTTTTCCTGAAGCAGAAGAGAGAAAAATGAGTCTGGGGCTGAGTTAAGGGGGGATTTTTACTTGGAACGTGTGTGCGTAAAGACGCACTTAATGGAGGGTTGCGTTTTAGTTTCCAGATGTGTGGACTCAGCTGTTGCTTGTCACTCAGGTGGGATCTGTGGCTTTCTCTCTCGGCCTGTCTGCTCTTTTCCCCTCTTTTTTTTTTCTTTAACGAGTTCAGACGCTGTCTCTTAACTCCTCAGAACCATATCAGTGTTGACAGGCCAAAGCCACAGAAACATTACAAAGTGAAGCCACATCACTTCAACCACACAGAACATGAGTAAGTTAGTGATGAAGACTTTTTTTCTCGTATTTAGTCACACTTTTAAATCCAAATTTAACACAGATGCAACATTTTTGAAGAATTTTAGTGTCGTTTCGTTTAATTTTATTAGTTGTTTAACTGAAAGTGCATGAAATATTGTGATAAAACTGATAGAAAACTGGCCTAATGGTGATTGTGAGCGCTATAGTGACGTGTTAAGGTGGACTTGCTCCGTAATGAAGCCAGTGGTGGCACCTAGTGGTGGGAGAGATTTGTAAAAGATGCTGCAGTGAGAACAGCAGGCATCTCTTGAGGTATTATTTTGCATTTTATACAAGAAACCATGCGTAGAAAAATGACTTTAATCTGCTCTGTGACTTAAATTGTGACTTTAAGGTATTTTGAAGCAAAGTTTTCCCATAGCAGATCTCTCTGTCCTATAAAGGCTTCCTGTTAACTGCCTCTGAGCCGGGATCAGAGCAGCAGAGGATCAGGTGACTGAGGTGTATTCCCCCTCTGTGGGAGGCCAGTCAGCCAGACTATGCTACACTTTGCTGGGGGTATACACTCTGCAATGCTAAGCCTTTGTTAATGAGTATGTATCTGTGTGTGTGTGTGTGTGTGTGTGTGTGTGTGTGTGTGTGTGTGTGTGTGTGCCCTTGTCTGTGTGTGGTATGAGGGCCTGTGGATGTGTGCTACTTTGTATGACTGTGTGCATGCATGCATGTGTGGTTCTCCTGTGCGTGTGTGTGTGTCCATGCATGTGTGTGTGTGTGAGGGAGAGAGAGGGGGATAGGTGTTTGGACTCAGAAGTTAAGCTGCTGTTAATTGGTCACCCATTCGGACCACATGGGAGAGTCAAGTCAGGCAGTAGCTGAAATGATCGGTATGCTTGGTTTGACTACTGCCTGCTACGGGATTCAACACTGATTGCTACCAATGGATGCTGGACAGGATCCTTGTCGGAATAGTTTTTTGGGGGGAACTGCTCTTCTAAATATGCAGAGAGAGGAGGCAGCTTGTTAGTGTACACCTCTAACAGTGGAGACAAACAGCTGGTCTGGCTCCCTTCAGTCATTATAAAGCTCATCAACAAGTCATATTGTGTGTATTTGATCTGTAGAAGTGTGAGGAAGTCTTGTTGTCACCATGACCGCTATCTTTGCAAGGCCCCTTGTAAAGAAATAGTTTGATGCACAAACCATTAAACCCTGAATTTTTGCTTTTGGTTTTTGTATAATTTAAACAAATAAAATATAGCTGTAAGTGAGTCTTTGGTGCATATTTTTAGCTTTGGACAGAACCTTATTCATCCTAATTTTGTGCTAAAATCAACACAGTCAGAGGCCTTTGGGTCTGTAATGGTTACCTCAAATAGCCACAGCATTTTCTAGCGCTAACACGGTGCTGTGTAGAATGGTCTGACTATACCTCGATATCAGTCCACTATAGGGAGGGAACTAAAGCCCTAGCATGCATGTTTTTTTTTTTATACCAATCATAATCTTGTCATCTTAAATGTTGTTGCTGTTAAGGAAGCAAATTTGCGAAAATCTATGCAATTAGAGGCCTCTGTGTCCTTAATGTTAGTCTAGGCAGATTAGCGCTAACACAGCAGTGTGTAGAATGGTCTGATTACACCTCATTATTAGTCTGTTATAGCAGAGAAAACAAAAGCTCTGGTGAGCTTGTATGGATTTAAACCAATCACAATCATCTCAAATGTTGTCAGAAAAGCAAATTTGCATAAAAATTACTTTTGTGACCATTCTTTAGTGCTACCCCAGTGCTGTGTAGAATGGTTTGACTGCACCTCATTATCAATCTGCTATAGGGGAGGGGAACAAAAGCTCTGGTGTGCTTGTATTTCATTATAAATCAACCACAGATGTCTTGGGTAAGGCTAAAAACAGAATGCATCAATGGTGTTTAATGAAAATAGCGATGAGGGGATGGTTTTGGTGGAGTTTTTGCACACAGGGAAGCAAGCACTATTATTAAAGAAAAAAACAACAACAATAGGGCTGCTTTGTTGACTGATCCAAACCTTTGGCAAAACTTGAAATTGTCATTTCTGCCTGGAGGTTGTTGTTGTGTCCCATAATAATGAAGAGGGCTTTTAAAATTACAGATTGAGAAAGGCAAGAGAAACTCACGTGAAATCTACATCCAGCGAGTTAGACTGCTGTAATGGTGAAGTTTGATACAAGTTTAACAAATGGCAGTCAGGGTGAAAAGGTTGATTTTGTTTAAACATGTCGCAGTGAAGCGGGGAGAGGAGGAAAATGTTCTGGCTGAGGAGGATGTGAATCAGATGGGAGGATGTGATTCAGATCTGAAGGAGATGACCTTTCAGGTTTCAACGAAAGACAGAGGATGACATTCTGTGTCTGGCTTTGGCAGCAGAAGTGAATAGATTATTTATGCATCCTCGACTTTTTGTTGCATCACTTGTATGACAGCACTGCCGACTTGTTGAGCATTTCTACATTGACAGATTGATTTTTCACACTAGTGTCTCTCCATTAAGAAGCACAAAACCTTCTTTATTTATCTCACATGCAACCCAGATTCTCTTTCTCCAGTGTGGGATCCAGTGCCAGAGAGGAAATCCAGCCTGGAGATTGTTTTGATATTGTTGGACAGTCTCCTGGAAAACCTTTTTGCTCAGCGACCAAAGGGTGTTCTGGATTTAGAGCCATTGACTCCTCGGCTAAAATACCTCATCTGATCACAGCAGTAAAGCTGTGTGAAGAGCTCAGGATGTGCTGTTTTGCCTTTTTTTGGTGTCAGACAGAAGAAATCCAGTCCAGAAAGTGGCAAAGAAAAGTTCTAAAACTTTTTAATGGTGACTTTAAGTGCAGGTTCGTATATTTACAGTGCATAAAGCTATAAATACAGACGGCGTATGTAATGGAGTGTACCTAGAGGATGGTTTGCTACTGGCTTCAGGGGGGTCGTGCAGCATTCACACACATCTTGTGTCCCAACCAGGGTTTTGCTTGGAGCTCACATTGGCATTACATTAAATAAATGGAACTAATAAGAAACACAAGCACAAATGTGAAGGGTTTGTGTGTTTTTATGTGTGTATCTGTGTGTGCGAGACCTCCATCTATTAGTGTGTCAACACTGTTCTGTCTGTACGGCTCTGTCAGCCTAATACCTAAGACCAACATGTGTACACACAGGCAAGTTTGTTCTGTCATACTGGAATTAATCGAGTGTGGGGTTGTGTAAATCATTCCAAACCTCAGAAAACACACCCTCACACATACACACACACACACACACAGTCACTCACACATTGATATCTATATACACACACACACACACACACACACACACACACACACACACACACACACACACACACACACACACACACACACACACACACACACACACACACACACACACACACACACACACACACACACACACACACACACACACACACACACACACACACATGCTTGCCAAGCAGCTATCCCCTCTAGTTGTGTAAAGTGTGTGAAGGGCCAAACAGTGAAAAGCCAATTACTGAGCTGGAGAAACTGAATTGACTTTTTTTTTTTTTTTTTAAAATAATAGGCCTATAAGATAATATTTGAAATTTTACATTCGAACCACCCAATTTTAAAGATCCCTTGCAGTAAAAAAAAATATCAAGTTTTACCTTGTTAACTTGTCCATATGGTGTTTTTTATATGCTAGAAGACATGTCATGGGTGAAATAAGCAGCCCATATAATAGCTGAGCATTTCCAACTAGAAACTGTAGCATGCCGATGAAGCTGATGATCAAAAACATTGAGTCAGAACTTTAAGATTCATACATAACAACCCTGAGGATTCTGTAAGCTTGCAGGGTGGGGCTTTCTGTATCATTAGCCTTCTTCAGAATAGGTTTCCGGTTCAAACAAGTGTGGCTGAATTACTCCAATATTACAGTTTGCCATTACGGAGCACAGAGTGGCTTTACAGTGTTTAATCATTGTTAGAGGTGAGATGGTGTGCTCGAGCTGCAGCAAGTAGGGGAGGGGTGGATGGAGACAGAAGCAATGAGTTCATATATCTGCACATTTTAGATCTGGCAATGATGTAGATGTATGTGTAGGTCATTTTAAGACATTAATGTTAACAATTTGAATGAAAAAAACCTAAAAATATAAATTTTTGCCACACACACATGGGTTTTTAGGGATTTAGTCAATGACTGGCACAGTACTTTAACAGTAGTACCATTTGTGCATTGGACGGTTACACATGTATGTCATTTATTAAGCAAAGAAATGCCAAAAATCCCTCATTTAAACTTCTCAAATACAAGGAATTCTGTTTACTGTTTTTTTTAAGTAGTTCAGACAAAATGTCCCAAGGGGTTGTAAGCAATGGTAATGAGCTTTTTGGACTTTTTACCATTTCTGACATTTTAAAGAGCAAGTCAAGAGACTGTGTAGTTGTTAAAATAATCATTGGTTGTAACCCTACATTCATATAGTTTTTGCTTTTCGACTACATGTGATTGAAAACCCTGTCAGGCATCAGTTTTGGTCAGCAGTCCTTGATCTGCAAACACTAATCGTGATCCTTGTGCTCATTGAGTGGTTTCAGACCAAACCCTGCAGGCCACATTGGCTCCACAAGCCTGGTATTATGGTCAGCTTGTGGGGAGGAAAAGTAATCCGGGGCTTAGAAGAATATCAGACACTGAGTAATGGACTCTTAGAGGGAGTTGCGCTCAAATCTGTGTCAAAACTTGTAGCCGAGCCGGAATAAAGTTGCCCGCAGCGCTTGCTAAGCGATGCAAAGCTGGGGTGTTGTTGAGAGTTCCTGACTCGTGCCTGCGAGTGAGAGTCGATTTGGCACCACCTTAATTACCTATACACACAACTCTATTTGATGATGATTAAAGCCACTCACACACACACACACACACACCTGCCCAGACGCTGCCAGTCGCCAGCCGCTGTAGTTATGGAGACATTAAAGGTGATGATTATTAGATGATAATAATTAAAAGGCTTTAAAGCTCAAGTGAAGGTAAACAGTATAGACCGAAGCAGATTCTCATATAGGAAGACAAGATCGCTCTGCAACAACCACGTAATTATTCCCAGTCAAATGACCACCCTGAGGCAGCGCACAAATGATAGCTTTCAGTTTTTGTTTTTGATTGAAAAAAAAAGAAACATAAAAAGGTCTCCATAACAGATTCTGAGTTGTTGGGTGACACATAATATCTCTGTTGTGATGTGGGAAAAAATGCCTGATTTCAATGTTGGTGATCATGTTTCACAGACTGGTTTCAAGTTTTCACTGCAGCTGGAGGAGTCATCGTTCTAAATCCATTGGATTTGTCAAAAATGCTTTACCACATACCAAAAACAATCTGGCTAACTTTGGGGTAACACCATTTAGATGCAATGGTGACAATGTGCCATCAAATTTTATGTATTTCATTGTAAAAAATATGCAAAAAGCCACCATGGAGCCACCATTTCCTCCAAAATTGATGGCCTAATTGTGACTTTTCAGTAATATTCCAAAATCAACATGAGAGAAAACTTTTAATTTGTCATTCTGGGATCAGTGTTTGGGTGCATGCATCAAGGAACATGGCTCAGCTTCTTCGCTTCCCTTTTTAAATCGGTCTCATGCGTTAGTCGTTGCGTTCCTGAGGCGAAAGCGAACTCCTGAGCTGAACGTCTCCACTCAGGCCTAATCAGGGACAATCTGCTCCTTTTCCTCCCTTCTCTGCATTTCTATCTACATGCTCACTTCCCGATTATTTTGCAGTTTCACTTGATTTTCAATATGCAGGAAGTCTCTGATGGCACAGGATGTTCTGGCGAATCTATGAACTAATCAATCTGCTTCAATAAACAGGAGCAGATGAGGTAGTCGGACAGATTCAGGTCACGTCTATGATGAGACATTTACATAAAGTTAGACGTCAGGACTTTTACATATAAATGAATGTCCAGTATATTCGAGCCAAATGATTTAACACAGTTCTGATTAGGCCTGTATTTTGCAATATACTGGAATTTTATATCTGGTTTCTGTGGTCACATTTCTATGCTAGTGCACCAGCAGCGATGCATTATACGTCAGCCACTAAATCCCAATAGGAAGCTACAGCAACTAGGAGTATAATGGAACCTATGGCAGAAAAAATTAAGAAGCAACCAAGAAAAGTTTCTGATGCTTTTCAGGAATACAGTCTAAACAAATAACTTTCTCTCACTGCCAGAAGGTGGAGACAAAAAGTTCCACAGTGCAGGTTTAACACTGCGTTGGGTGGTCGCCTGTGGCTCCAGAAGTCTCCGGGGAGATGTCCAATCTGTCACTGTATCTCCAAGCTGCCTCACATCATCTCAGAGGAATAGAAGTCTCTTAATTCAGTCAGAGGGGAAATGGCTCCATCCAATCTGATGCCACCCGGAGTCAGGAAATGGCCTGTTGTGATAAGCACAGTATAAGTGAGGGTGGAGAAAATTAAAGGCGTTTTGCCAGATTCACCAAAAGCTGCACATTTGCTTTTCACTTGGAGTCCAGTTTTCAGTATTAAATAGTGTTTAAAGCTGCTAGAATCAATATATTTAATGTAATGTGAAAGGGGTCAAACCCAAAGAGAATTACTTAGACTTTGTACTTCCTCACAGCTATACAAAATGTTATATTTAGCTAATTTTTTGTTTTTAGCCGACAACTTCATTGTTGTGGTTCCTTCTCATCAGTTTCATGGGTGACAGCAGCCAGACATTTTCAAAATAAAGCTCTAAAAACCCAGTTTATGCTATTAGGCCACCACCAAATGGCCAAGTTAGCAACTTTCTTGAGAACATAGTAGAGCATTTAGCAGCTAAAGAGCTAAATATTATGCTTAGGAGTTGGTGGAAACCAAATCTAAAGCTGAACGCTAATGTGGCTTTGTCTCTAACAGCTATACATCATATTTAACAACATGTCAGCATGAGGTTCTTGCTTCTTTCTGTTCTCCCAAAGTGGCCACAAGTAATGCTTTTTGCAGGTTTAAATGAAATGTGTTCATACATAAGTCATGCAAGGTATTTCTAGATGGAACCTGCTCCTTAAAGAGAAGTCTGTCTTTTTTCCTTAGAAATGCATACATACTTTAACTGCCTTTGTGCTCTGTAGCACGTAATCAGGCGGTGGGGCATCATTCAGCTATGACCATTTCACCTCTTAAGAGATGGAGAATGTAACAGATATTCACCCGCAGTGGTTAGCTGATGAAAGCTTGGGGCTTTCCAAGCGTTCGCTGCAAAACCAATACAAACAGTGATTTGACTGTTGTCTGGGTTTCCATGTACTGGGATCCATCCGTTCATTTTTTCTTTTTTGCCTGTGAAAGGGAGCTTAAATTGCCACTTGCATTAATGAGGTGGTAAATAAATGTCTTTTGTGTTTACACAAATGACCTCAAAAACCAGACAGTAAACCAGGGACTAAGGAATTCATTATCTCCAACCAGCCACCCGTGAAATGCAGCATGTGGGGCCTTGTTTATGTGAGCGCACATGTATGTATTAGTGCACATTTGCGCGTTTGCATGTGTTTTTATTTACCCAATACTTTACATGTGTCTGCTACGGAGTGAGAGAGTTCCCTCAGGGCCTTTCAGACATCTGGTTGCGGATGGGCAGCTTATATCTTCTAGTAATATGTGCTGTTAAGCCCCTGGGAGCTGCTGCTGCGCACATCATTACAACCCTCCTCGGGCTTTACTTGGAACGTCTCTGAAACCCTATCGTTTGGTTCAGAGGGCTACAAATATGCTGTATATCCTTTTATACTACTTCCTGCCCGGTTCGTCTCCCATCTGTTGCAGATTAGTCTTCAGTGTGTGTTTAGAGAGAAAAGCCTGTTGCCGAGCGGGACTGATAGTAAACCCTGAAGGTTTTAGTCAGAACTGTCAGGTAGGTCTGAATTAACAGAGAGGCCAACTGAGGATATGGAGAGGGAAGGCGAGGAGGGGTGGTGTTTGGAAGGGAGACAGGCAGAGGGTGAGACGGGCTCTGAAATTACACCAAACGGATGGACTGTTTACCCGTGAACCTCAGGCCCGCTACTAGAGGGTCAGTGTGGAATGCCAACAGCGGCTGCTTTGGCCAAATCCAACCACAGTCCCTGGGAGAGGAGGGAGGCAAACAGCCCGCAAAAATGGCCCAGTCACGCCACTTTCCCCTGTGATAGTGGGTTTATTTAAGCACCGAGCTCAAAGCCACCTTCATGTAGCACGTAGCCTCGATATCTGGCATCCTCGTGGCATCCAAACCCAAAATGTTGAGCTCAGCTGATATCACTCAGCTGTTCTGTTATCTGTCTGCGTTCACAAAAAGTCCACCTCGCTTTGAGAATGTGTTAGGCTATATGGTTTCACACACACACACACACACACACACACACACACACACACACACACACACACACACACACACACACACACACACACACACACACACACACACACACACACACACACACACACACACACACACACACACACACACACACACACACACACACACACACACACACACACACACACACACCCTTTTATGACACCGTGCAGGCTTGAGAACTGTGTCAGTCCCATGTAGGCCGAACTGCAGGCCGAGTGCCTGGAGCTGCGAAACTTGGTAAGACCCGTCTTTTCCCAGCATTTGTTGTGTTTCCAGTGCAGATTATGGGAAAAGTGAGGGTGCTGGTTGTGTAATGCACAGCAGGATTGTGTGTGGGTGTGTGTGTCTGTCCTGCTTGACTGATGTGCCATCCCTCCAGGGTCCTGCCATTAAACCTGTGTGTACACAACCCCAATCCCTGGCCTACATCTATCTCTTATACACAATTCATGGGGGGATTCACACAACACACATATACATCTAGACACACACATACACACAGCAGCTTTCCCATCCCAAATGTGATGCAACGCTGCTACTTGTCTTGCACTATATGTCGTCAGATTCTACGTTTCTACATATGCGTCTTTTTTTTTTTGTTATTTTTAATGGATGTGTTTTTCCACAGGGAATTTCTCGCATCTACTTTGAGTGGCACAGCTCATTAAACAGCCCCAACTTATCTGTTTCTTTTGGCTGAAACACGTGACACGCTGTAAATCAGTCAAATGGATGCTTAAAGTGACAGAAGGGCTTCATTCTCAGTTCAGTCAAAGTAGCAGCGAAGCCAGTAAAAATAAAAAACAAGTTTAGTTCTAAGCAGTGCAGCTGGAGTGTGTCACGTATTCCTCTGTCAACGAGAGCAGGATAAACTGGTTTCTTATCTCATTCTGTAAGCCCGCTGCCTTCAAAGTGTCAGCAGTTTATTTGTGGCTTTTTGTTAAAAGATCGGCTGAATTGTTTAACTATTTGTCTTTATTAGAAAATTACAGTCTTTGGAACAAACAGTTCCCAGCACATTTTTCCTCATCAGCAGGAACCAGACTGTCTGGTTCTTGACATCTTTCATTTTTATCATCAGTCACCAACTCGACTCTGTTGCAGGTATAAATATCTGCCTGTTCTTTCTCTTCAGACTCAGTTTGTATTCAAGGCAGCAGGTTGGAAATTTTATTAAGATGCTTCAAACCCCACACAGACACACTCCTTTCAAAGTGCTGCTTAAGATGTCCTCTGGCTTTTATTAAAGAAGGAATGCATCACTTAGCAATATCAAATTAGAGGCGAATAGGAGGCAGTCTCTCTTCTCTGCCACACACACAGCGCAGCAATGAGAATACGTCTCTATTGTTTCCTAATAGGTATTACAGTTTTGTGATAGTGCTTCTCATTTGTGCTCAAGTTCCTTGTTGAAGTGGTAAGTGAGTGTGAAAGCGCTCTTATTTCATGCAAATTTGCCACGAGGTGATTTGAAAGTGACTCAATTTAACATACAGTAGCTGCCTGCTTAGCTCAGTTCATTATTTGATAGCATAACAGCTGAGTCTCACCTATGTTGTCTGGAAAACGTGGCTAAAGAAGTCAAGAATTCATTAGATTTGACAGGCAAACTGTATGCAAGTATAAATGCTATAGAAAGATGAGTGTGAGTGAGCTGAGTGACTTGAAGTATGTGCACCACAGAAGCAGTAGAGGTCAAATTCCTGCTAATAAAATTAAATTTGATGACAATAAGCTTCAAAATCTGTTCAGAAACTGTTGGTTTTAGAAGCTGACAGTTTGCTAAAGGTATTACAATGCATTCATTAACCCACCGAACCCCATGTTTCTTAAAACTTAACACCATTTAGCAACACTTGAAACTGTAAAAACAGGAAAAGAAATAGTGTGATTCTCAAATTTCCAAGCGTTTGTGAACGACTCTTCCGAGATGTGCTTTTCAATAGGGAAAAAAGCAACCAAATTTAAGTTGACGATTACGATATTTCACCAAAAGCTCTTTATTCTACATCACATTTACCTAACTTAACCATTTGCTCGAACCAGATTCTGTAAAAATAAATACGGTAAATAAATAAATCCTGCACTCCTTGTCGCAACCTAGAAACACTCACATTAACAAAATTCAAAGACATTTTGTTTGAACTGCAGGCTGTGCAAAAAAACTATCAAAGAAACTCAAATTTCATTGTTTCTTTTATGATTCATGCCATTTTAACTGTGTCCTGCACAAAAAACATTTCTGAGTTCTCTCTACTTCTAGCCATGATTGGGCTGTTTCCTTAGAGGTGCAGGACTTTATGTTGCAGAAAAACGAGCCTACAGTGAATAAAATGTAACAGACGCAGAGAAAACACACAGAAACTGCTTGATGTTGATTGGGGTTAATGGAAGTTCTGTATCTATACAGTGCCGAGACATGTATTGCACATTGGGATATGCATGCGTGCATATCTTTGTCAAACATTACCTGCCACCCCGAGACCTTTAAACCAGTATTTTGAAATATGCAGTGATTAATTTCACCATCTATTATCAGTTGTTTTTCCACAGAGGATACATAAGCCCTCAATAGTCCAATGAACTGTCTGTATCCAAGAGGATACTCTAGCTTGGCAAGATATTGTAGCCTACAGGGATATCTTGGATTTGTATGCAGTTTCATTCAGGTAATGGCACGTATTAAACAGTTTAACTTCAGCCTCTGCCAAATCATGAAAAATGGTGGCAATAATACAGGGGAGAAGCCTCTCTACTGTTTTTGACAACCCCATTTAGCCCTGAAATAGTATAATTCCTCAGCATACTCTAATCAGCCTGTGAGCAGTGAAGGGATTTACAGAAAATCCACTTGAATGTTAGGATAATTGGCTACATATGCAGGGATATATGGCCGAAGCGAAAGCACAATAAAGATTGACAGATACAAATGTAAGGCCGAACAGTAGCTGTATTGAAGCAGCGATTATTTTCATTTTTGCAGTGATTTATCCTATATGAGACCGACCGTTTTGGAAGAGAATGAATAGTGTATTTAAAAACACCTGGTGCACATTGACTGGTGAATGAAGTCAGCTCTGGTTTCTAAACTCAAAGCAAAACCAAATAGGCTTATTGATCTCGTGAGGAAGGACAAACACGGAATGCAGGTGCGATGTGGAAAGGTTTTCTGTCACGATGGAAGTGTATTGAGCACTTAATCCCACTGATCTGAGTAGAACACGGGTTAAAGTTAGTGGAAATTACAGTCATGTTTTACCTTTTCCATTATAAAATCCTTGGTGTCAATTGAAAATAAACAAGCTTCAAGGCACATTTAGCTGGAGCTAAATGCTAATATCTAACAAGCCAGTGTGGTCCCACTGATATCATTAGCACTTTCATGTTAAATATGTATGATGTTTACCATGGTTCACCATCATAGCTTAGCATGCTACCAGTTAGCACTATATGTACCAAAGGATAATGGGAACTGCAGTATTTTTACAGACATCTGGTCATAAACCATACAATTTGCGTGGAACAAGGCACTACATACAACTCTTGGTAATCACCAAATTCATTTGGGTGTTAACTCTGAAAATTAATACTGAATTGACACCAATTTTGAGGTGGTGTTCCAATTTTGAACTGTTGGAGACTAAATAAAAAGGCATACAAAGTGGTAGAACAACAACCAAGCAACACTGAAATCCCCAGAAATAGCTCCAAAATGGATTTCCCCCCATTCAGATTCAACCTTGTAAAGCAACCAAGAAAGATCTAAACTGAAGCTACCTACCAAAAATCCCACCATAGTTGACAATTTCCTGCAATTTATAGCCCTTTTACTGCTCCTTCTATTGTCCCAGAGGTGTGTAGATGACACCCTGTAGCGGTTAGCAAATCTCAGTCGAGGGTTTTATGACCAGAAACTTAAATCACACTCGGCTGAGGAATATTAACACTGATCTGGCAAGAGACCACAGAGCGAGGCCTGATGTGTGGCGGCGAGTCGGGCTGGTGGGGCTTGTTAGCGAGGGCTAAAGATCCATTTCCTGGTGTGAAAGGCTGCTGAGAGGCGTCTGTCAGCGTGAATAGGTCTGAATGGGGCTGAATGGCGGAATCGTAATGGATGTGAATTGAGACGTGGAACTGGGGTCTTTATGTGAATCAGATGTGTGTAAGCTGGTTTGTCAGCCATTGTGCCTTTGGCTCATTAGAATCACAAATAGATACGGTCTAGATACAGATGCGGCCTTATTTTTCCAAGTAAAATGAATGTAGGGATTTGCCTTGTGGGTTTTTGTGTCTATATGTTGACATCTAATTAAATTAAGCCACATAACAGAGGGACATAGAAACATATAAAAGCAGAAATGTACTTAACTGTGCATCCCAGAGGACAGTTCTGAAATGGAAACTCACAGAAGTTGATTTGTAATGGCTAAGACTCTTTAAAAATGTATTGTGAAGCAAGAACGATGCTGAATAATTGTGTGTTTCAGGCAACCATGCCCTGCTTCGTTATCTTTTTGTGACAAAATTGTGGTCCTCAAGATGTCTGCTGAGAAGTCAAGATCCTACAAGTTCAAAAGTCCATAGAAACATTATAATAAATCAAGTTAAACATCTCTACCTATAATGTCCTTTGGCTATAAACAAACTAACACCTACAACTTTAACAGAAATGTTCTCAACTGCACATCTGAACAGACAGATCTCAAATGAAAACTCACACAATTGGATTTATTTGTCTGGGCTTGTTAGTTTTGGCTCTGCAGGGTTCCTTGTTGTGCTAGGAACTTTATCAGGACTTTTATTATTGCATTCACCAGGTAGAAAGCAGTTGGATGTTTTGCTTAAGGTGAAAGTTTGATGATTTGCCAAGCACTTTGTGGGTCCATAACTTCTGGAAACCAACAATTTGACAAGCGCTGCCACTTCAGAAGTGATTTGTGAGGCGCATTTCTGTCCAATACAGCTTCATTAAGACTCTTTTTCTTTCCCTTGCCAACCAGCACTGTGTCACAAACTGGCTCAAAGAAAGTGAGACGAAATCTATTAAAACTAAATTAAAACAAAACAAGAGTGGAGAAGTGAAGTCAGCAAACATGGGAGCAGTGAGTGCATGTGTTGACACCCAAGTAGGTGGAAGAGCTAAACAGATTGAACTCACATGCCAGTTTTTATAGCCTTCAAGGCCCAGGTGAGCTGCATTAGCTGATGGAGAACACACTGGGAGGGAATCACAGCTGAAGACAATAACTTTTGGAAACGGGTTCTTGCCTTAAACACACCATGTTGGCTTTAATTCTTCAGAACTGTTTGTACAATCTCATATATTTCATCATGCAGTTGTACTTTATGCTCCTTTAACATCAGGAATGGTCTTCACGCTCTGTTTGGATTCTACGACAAACTGTCCCGCAACAAGTCTAGACACGTTACTGTCCTGGTTGGTTTCTTTTTCCAACAACCCAAAGGGACGTCTCCCCCCCTGATATCTGCATTCTAAGGGACCCAACTTAAACCTTTTTCGTGCCTCCTGGGGATGAAACACTGCTGGCAGAGTCCAGCTGTGAATGACTGTAATAAATGAAAATAGACCACAGTGCTGCTGGAAAAGAGCACGTTTGCTTTGTAAACCTTCCCTCCACAATAAAGGTTAAGAAAAGGCCAAATTACCAGTCGAGCCAATAGGTAGATAAAATGAGCAGCCAGAAGCAGTGAGTAAGTGTGCCGGGTGTGTATGTGTGTGTGTGCAGTCAGTGTAGTCTAGACTTGGTCTTGGGTTTCAAGTATAGAAAAGGCCAGAAGATCTTGTCTGAACCCCTGTCCAAAGCTTTTGCCAAGGAAAGGAAACTCTGCTCAAGAAAGTCCTTTGAGAGACGTGATCAAAAGGTTTCTGTCCAAATTGCTTCTGACTTGACTGAATTCAGGGTTGCACCGATATTTTGAGCCAATAGCGTCCTTTTATTTCACGCTGGATATTAGCCAAGGGTTTGTTGAAGAATTCAGAAACAGAAAAAAGTCTCTCTGTTGTAGAATAAATCTGGCATAAGTTCCATCATGTACAGCTGCCTGCGATAAGTGATACAGATCAAAATAGCACAGAGTACTTGTTGTTTTTCCAACACTTAAAAAGGTCCAATTTAAAGAAATCCCTGGGATTTCTGGGTATTTATGCACATCCACTAAGCACTTAGGTCAAAGATCACTGCATAAACCTTCCATTAGTGGGATCCTGCTCATCAGCCTTGGACATCTGAATGAAATCAGGGCATCATCTATTCAGCACATGTCCAGCGGCATTGCAGAGTGCTGATACATGACATCTTTGCCTTATAATGGCTAAGACTCATTAAAAACGTATCGTGAAGCAAGAAAGCAGCAGGATAATTGTGTTTTTCAGGCAACAATGTTCTGCTTCTTTATCTTTCTGTGACTAAGTTCTGGTGCTTTAGATGTCTGCTAAGAAGTCAAGATCCTACAAGTTCAAAACTTCAAAGAAAGGAATACAAACAATGGAGATTAAGCGTCTTTATCCAGTATGCTCTTTAGCTATGATAGATAAACAAACTACAACTTTAACAGTAAGACTCCATTAAAACGAATTTCAGACAGTTTTTGCTCCATCGCACCCTCTTTTCTCTTCTCGGAGGAATCAGAGGAGACGGCAAGGTCAACTGTCCTCTTGTATTTTCTAAAGAACCATAGGTCTCTGGCCACAAGCCCAGGTCTAGTCTGAAAGGCAGATATCTGCCTATTGTCCGGGATAAAGCCACTCATCCTCGGACCCGTCCTCTATTCATGCAGGGGCATTCCTCACCCGCTCATTGGTTGTTTTTATTATCCCAATTAAGTACTTGTCTGTCACAAAAATAGAGCCTTTCCTCTCGATTCCAACCACCTGAAATAAGATTTACAGAGCTTTTGAAATGTATATCCAGATAAATATCTCAGGAAACTTAATGCACATCTTTTCTGAGGGTTAAACACAAAGTGGCTTTTGCAGAGCGGTGCCAAGACCCCTGGAAAACTTGAGAGCTTTTTCTGAAAGGTTCACTCTCTGACTGAACTGCCAAGCTCCTCCGTCTGCTCTCTCCATTTTCAAATATGCATTGGTATGCCAGGAAAGAAGGCCGTGTTGGCAAAGCACATAGACAGTTCCATCTCTAAGCACACAGAGAATCTCATTCTCTATCTCAGTCTCCTAAGCTAATTAGCTAACTGAGTCATTTCTCATTTGTAACAGGTAATCTGGCATGTGACAAACAGTTCTGTTGCCCTCTCCGCCAGCAACTTCGTGGGGTTGTCAGAGGAGAGGGCGTCTTTGTCTGCTGGACAATTGAGCAAACTCATTTGTCATTTCTGACTCCTTAAATGAAGCCGTCACTGCTTTTCAGCCTTTCACAATGACGGATGGTGCAGAGCTTGTTCAAATAATCACATCAAACTTCCCCCAAGGCAGCATCCAGTGGATTTGTTTTGTATGCGGATTGTTCTTCTGCAACTTTTCACATCTTAAAGAGCACCTTTTTTTCCACAGATCTCATTTCAGAACAAAGCTTCTCGCTGCTGGATTGTTTCCTGAAGTGAAGTGTTCTCCGACAATGCCGTCATTGTGATTGGCTGAAGTGAGAGATGAGGACAGGGGACCCCTCTCCTCTCGCTCATTCAGATTTCCAAAATAGGAAAGGGGGAGGTGGCGTTGTCAGCGAGCAGACAGATCCGTGAGAATTTCCTGAGATGGATGAGGCTCACTTGAGAGGAAACATGGTCAAAATTTAACCAGAGGAACAAGACACGAGGGGTGCTTTTAGACGAGTCAATACCTCCAACACAAAGAAGTCACAGGTGGTAGTATTTTGGATTAAAAAAACACCTAAAGTTCCCATAATGAATATTTTGATTTAAATAGTGGATCACATGAATACTTTTATTAAAGAGTGGTCAGTCACAGCGAGAAGCTTAACTTTCTTGAACTTTTGCACATCTTTCAGTATAATGTTTTGGTTTCTGTTTTTCCCAAAGGGTGGTTGAGACCAAAAACAGAGCTAAAACTGCAAATATTGGGTTTACATTCACGAGTTGGATCCAAACATGTGTTTACAGCTTGTTTTTGCTGCCCCTAGTGGCCAAAACTGACCAATTACAGATTTAGCTTTGCCAGTGTTGGCTAAAAAAGTATCATCATTGGTGTCAACTTTGAGCAAAAGCTCATTTTCATCAAATAGAATTTATGTTGGAGTAGTTTAAGTACTTTAATTTGGCACAGGTTGGGATATATTAGCAAACAAGTTGATTTAAACAATGAATCACATGAATACTGAAAGCAGTCAGCTACAGCTTTACTGAGCTTTTAAGCATCTTTCAGCATAAAATGTTGGTTTTCTAGTTGCTGTTTTTCTCAGCTTTACTGAGCTTTAGAGTTCTTTCAGCTTAATATTTTGCTTTCCTAGCAGATTTATTTCTCAAAGGGTGGTTGAGGCCAAAAACAGAACAAAAAGTAGAGTAAATATATGGTTTACATTCACATGTTGCACCCAAACATGTGTTTACAGCTTGTTTCTGCTGCCCCTAGTGGCCAAAACTGAGTTTAAGTTTACCAAAGTCAGTTAAAAAGTACCATCATTTTTGTCAACTTTGTGCAAATAAAGTGAAAACTCATTTTTATCAAACAGAATTCATGTTGGGAGCAGTTTAAGTCATCCAACTTTCCCCGGATCTGTGTGCAAATGATCAGTTCTTGCTGCTGAGATAATGGAGCAGCTGCACCGGGAACACATTAACCACCCGTGATCTAATCAGCCGCCGAGTACAAATTAATGTGACATTATTAGAGCAAATGACATGAGATGCATCAGACCGGACGACCCCAGGGACCCTTTAATGACAGTGAGAGCAGTAAAAATAGGAATTTTACCTCGGAGGGGAAATAACATATGACAAAAGTAAAGTATTGCCTGCTTTTTTCTTTTTTTTTGCACTTTTATGGCAAACATTTCCTCTGTAAGTTAAAAAAGCAAATTGAATCTGGCAGCATAAAAGAGAGCAGCTTGTCTGGCTTGCAGAACAAAAACATTTGGGAAAGAAAAAGACAAAGAGGGAGGAAAGAGAGTGGACATGTCATCTGGCTCTCAGGAATCCTGCAGCCGAGGTTTTTTTGGGGGGGTTGTTGGAGGGTTTGGTGTCACCCTGGCGGAGGAAGGGGTGAGGAGATAGAAGGGGAGGGGTTGGTGGTGTTGACTCTGAGATGTGTGATTGAAGTGCAAGTGGCAGGCGATTTGCTGTGGAGGGGAGGAATGAGGGAGGGGCTGACAAGGCTCGGCTGCCCCCAGAGAGCAGATACACTCGGTGGGATCAGGGCCACTCCAGATAGAGACGTCACCTCCTTGGCCTCACTGTTTTGGACTTTATAACCTTCGGATTGCTGAGTTGCACGAGTTGTTCACTCTTTGAGACTTTTCTAAAGCTGGGACGCCGGTTGGGTTGGTGGTGGTGGTGGTGGGGTACTTCCTGAGTGATCTGGATCTGATTAGAGCGTGGATCCGCTGAGCTCCATGCTGCAGACATGTAGCCAGAGCTGTGCGAAGTGAATGAGAGCTTTATGCAAAGGTGGAATGAGAGGGAGACGCTTTTCCTGGAGGTAAGAAGAAGAAAGAGCCTCAAACCTGTAAGATTTTTGTTGACTGAAATGCTTGCAGACGTTACCTCAATCTGCCGATGAGGCTGATCCTGCATATGTGTATTCTCTATTATCTTTCTGTGTGTTTGTATAGCTCTTGCATCTAGTGTGTACAGTCCTGAGTGTGTCTGTGCAGGTGGTCCCACTCCAGCTGTGTTAAGTCTCCTGTGCACCCCCTGACACCCATTTGGCCTTAAAATAACACTCTTCAGCAGCCAAAGAGCAATGACCTCGGCCTTTGAACTCCACAATTTTAATAGTTTTCTTAAAGCAAATCCCTTGACATTTGGGAAAAATAGACTTTATGGTGCTTTTTAAAAAAATAAAGCCTTTATATACAGAGTTTGCATGGTGAGTTCAGTTGGTCTTTGACCTTTATAGGGGGCACAAGGAGGAAAGGCATTCTTTAAAGGGTCTGTAATGTATTTAAGAAGGATGAAAATAAATGGCAAATGGAAACACACTATTTTTGACTTAAAGAGACACCAAATGATTCACTTGTTGAGCTTTAAAACCTGGTTTGAAATCCATGTTTTATTTTTTTAAAAAAACACTAAAATAACACTATTTATCACAGGCAGAAACTGTCTTTACATCATTCATTGAGTTAAATATGTGTCATGAGTGGTTGTCAGGAAAATTATTGAAAAACAAAGTTAAAATTTCTATTTTTTTTTATGTGGTATCACCTGATCTGCCTATTAAATCATCTGCAGGTAACCAGAGCTGTGCACCAGTTTGATATTTTAATATCTTTGGAGAACATGATACGCTTTGGCACAATCTGATAAAGCTCTTGGTAAATTAGTTTGCCTACGGGGTTGTGTTCGTTTGAAAACAACAGATTTCACTAACTAATTCCTCTGCGAGGCTGAAGGAAAGTGTCAGTTAAGCGGGGGAAGGCCCACATGGTTAATCCAGCTCTGCTACATCTGGCCTCCTGTTTACACAGAGCCCATGTTGTGACGCTTTAAACGCCTTTTTCAAAAAAAGAAAAAAAAAAAACTCTTTAACCTCCTTAACCTCCTCCTGTCACGTCTGCAGCAAGGCGCACGTCTGGAGGAGGACTAGGTGGACATTTTGTTTTTGTTTTTCACAAAGAAAGCCATTGTGTTGTTGCCAAGAGGTGACATGGTGAAATGTGAGTTGCTGTGTATGTTGGCTCAGGAATCCACAGTCACCTTTTTCCCTTGTAACTTGCAGGAGAGAAAGAAGGTAGACAGTTGAAAGGAACAAAAAAAAAATCCCCAATATCAAGTCAGTAGTGTTGATTTAAAGGCCCGTTGTTCGACAACTCCATCAAACTACCATTGAGGCTTAAATATAGTGGCACAAAATAATCATGAACGGAAAAATGCCTCTGTCTAATTGCAGCACTTACTGGTCTTAACTAGGTTAGATGAGATAAAGTAGAACAGGTGAAGAAAAGCTTCTGAGTGATAACATTATCTATCCAACCATAAAACCTGATAGATTAGTCACGGAAGAACAAAGCAACGTTCAAACACCCTTTTGTCCCATGATAAGAGCTGTGGTTCGACTTGTAACAGCATTTCTAATCTGTAAAGTCAGTGTTTTGAAGCCCTGGGCTTGATTCAACTGTATGCTAATTGGGGGAATGTTAATATTTCCCCAGTCTTGTCACTGAGGTTTGATTATATGGTGAAGCGTTGGAGGCCCAGAGTGGCTGACATCACCTCTTAACACAGAGTTTGCATTGTGAGTTCAGTTGCAGCTGATCTTTGACCTTTGAAGGGAGCACGAGGAAGAAAACCATTCTTTAGAGGATCCAAAACATATTAGGCTCTTCTAAGAAGGATGAAAATAAATGGTAAGACAACAAATTTTGATCTAAAGAGGCACCAAAATCAAAACTCTGACACTAGCATTCCAAACTACAATGAAAACAGCTCCCAGCTACCTGAACTCTCTCATTCAGGTCTACACGCCTTCCCACTCACTACACTCGGCCAAGAAAAGACTCCTGATACAACCACCACAAAAGGGCCGTCGATAGCTAGACTCTTCTCTTCTGAAGTTCCTCGATGGTGCAACGAGTTACCAAACTCTGTTCAATCTGCAGAATCCCACTCAGTCTTTAAGAAAAGACTAAAAACCCAGCTTTTGCAAGAGCTACTATGGGAGCTCCTGCTTTTATTCATGTGAAAAATCATTTATGACTCCAGAATCTACTACATCTGCACTGCCTGTAGACACCACGGTCCCATTATCACACTTGAACTTGTTTTATGGCACTTATCCAGGTTGTTTTCTCCTTACAAGATGATTGCTGGTGTTGTATCTACTCTCAGATGCACGCCGCTTTGTCATTTTTTGAGTTCTCTCCTCTTCTAGTCGTGGTGGTGCTGTTTCCATGGAGGTTTTTATTGCGGTGTAGGGCTCACTTTTTGGTAGTTTTTCTGTCAGCTACTGTCAGAATTTCAGCTTTGACTGATAGTTTTGCTATTCTAAATTTTTTTGGTGGGATAAAAGTCGCAAAAAGAACAAATCTCATGTAAACAACCCTGGGAACAGCATTGTTTTTTAAGCAGGTTACACAAAATTCAGCCCCCTGCCCACCTCAATAGTTTTCGTACATCCCCCAAGTAACTGTCTGTTACCTGCAACAAGCATTTCTCTAAATGAATTTAACTGACTGCTCTCCAGTCACAGTTCACAGACATAATTACAGGTCAATAGAAACTATCAACACTCTAATGTCCCTGAGATCAAAATTGCATACAGTTTGGAGGACCAGTGTGAAGTTTCGGCCTGTTTTTACCCAAACGAGCCCCATTCAGGTCCAGATTTGCATGTCAAAGACGCAGAGCAGAGCAGGACCCGGTCAGGAGTGGCTTTTTCAACACCTTGAGACCAAAGCTTTGTTATCAGGCTGAGAGGGCTCTGAAGAACACAGCCGCTGAGATAAGGAGGCTACTGCTGAAGGCGGGAGACACACACAACAAGAAGACTGATTAATCCCCCATTCATGTACCCGTCCAGCTCTTATCAGCTTGTAAAGGCGAAGAACAAAAGCTGGTTTGAGTGGAGATGGTTTAGAAGGCTGCTGGTTCTTTTTGCAAATCATGTCGTTTGTAAGATTTATCACTACATGCGGTTCATTTTGTCGCATTTTCCTGTTAATACATTCTGTGTGCAGTGGCGATTTCCCCGCACATGGATGTAAATCCCCTATTTAGCCTGCTAAGACGCGTTTCACAGCCTTTGGGCCTTGATAGCGAGAGCAACAGATGTTTTGCAGGCAATAGCTGGAAATTTCTGTTGCGTCACGTTATGTCAGAGTGTCACAGTCCTGCTTTAAAGAGGCTGTTTAAAAGTACTCGGTGTACCTCCGTTCACTGGAAATGATCCTAACAAGGTCTTTAATATGTATGACTTTACACTGACGCACATCAAATAAATGCATAAATGTGTCCATGTAATGGGATTTAATAGGAAAATACAGATTTCTTTTAACCCTTTATAGCAAAAATACTGCTGTTGTAGCTCCATGTGTCATGTACTGCACCATATTGGAAAAAGCCTGGTATGATTTTCCGTTATATATCCCCCCAAGTTTGACTCAAGTATCCTTTGAAGGTGGCCGAGTGGTATTTTAAGTACTTTATCAGGCAAGATTCTGCAAAGTATAAATGGAGGAAGTATGACAGAGGCCACTAATGGGATGGAAAATTAGGTATTAGTTATTCTTTTATGAGTCAAGAGGTTTTGGATTGGAAAGGATAAACCTCATCCTTTCTTCTCTGTTTGTCCTCAGCTCTTCCTCATGCTCTTCTAGCCATTAAGTAAACCTCAGAGAGGATAAAAGCGATGAAACAAGAAGAAACAGTGATCAAATCCAATTGCAAAATGCAGAGGAATTTACTAGAAGTGCAAACAAAAGCCCTGCATCAGCAGTATCTCGAACAATCAGTGTCAAGAACTTAAAAGCCGGAGATTTATGTGTAATTAAGTAAAAAAATACCAGAAGCAGAGGCGGAGGGATGAACTCTAAAATGAAAGGCAGGCTCTGTAAATGTGATTCCTACATCCTCCCTCTTTTTTTGTGTTTTTGGCAGCGCCCGTGTGCGATGAACCTGGAGCGCAGCGACAGAGGGGAGCGGCCTTTACCTCGAGGCCCAGAGATGGAGGCTCGCGCTGGGGGGAAGATGGGGAAGATGTCGGTGGGCTTCCAGAGGAGCTCCACGTCCGATGACGACTCCGGATGCGCGTTGGAGGAGTACGCATGGGTGCCGCCGGGACTCAGACCTGAGCAGGTAGGAGATTTTTTGCACCATTTGAGAAGATACACACTTCCATTTGTGTCTGCGTGGAAATGGCTAAAATGTAAAATAACATGTGGACAAAGCAGCACTTTGTATTCAAAGGTGGGATTTCGTAGTATAAGCTTGTATTCTAACAGCAGTTCAAACAAGGTTAAATGTGCACACATTCTGCTCTCTATGCCCTAATAGCGGATTAGCAGACAAGCTGAAGATTAACATCTGGCTCCATTTTTTTTAAAATTTTTTTCCCCTGAAAGTCTGTATTTAAAATACACATGCTGTATATACACATGAAAATACTGCTTCCTTGCATGCTTTCCTCCACCCCAACAAACAATTATTCATGCATTCCTATTTGTGTTAGTGTGGGAATGGCTAACATGTAAAGCAACATGTGGACAAAGCTGCAGTTTGTATTAAAAGGTGGACTTTTGTAGTATAAACCTGTAGTAGCATGTGTTACAGGTAAATGCACACATTCTGCTCTCTATGCCAAACTAGCAGACTGCAAGTTGAAGCCCAACATCGGGCTCCAGATTACTATTTTTCAAATATTTAAAATATACATCTCATATCAGTCAGACAAATACTGCTTCTTTGCATGTTTTCCTTCATTTTCTTTCATGCAACTCCACCCCAGCAAACATTTATTTCCGTTCCTCCTGTCAGTGGAAATGAACCCAGGCAAACATTAACATTTACAGTCCCTCGCTGTCTCGCTGTGTGCGGAGAGATTTCACAGTCAGGCGCCTCTGACTGCACAGAGATTGACATGTTTGGCCCACAGTGTCATCGCTCTGGGTGCAGTCATTCTCCACTTGTATCCTCTCCAGCTTCCTCTTGAAGCAGGTGAACAAAAAAAGGAGAAAAGATTTCACTTTTTTTTTCCTGTCTGTCTAAAGTTCATTCACGTGTCTCCATCATCTCCAGGTCCAGATGTATTTTTCCTGCCTGCCGGAGGACAAGGTGCCGTACGTCAACAGTCCGGGAGAGAAGCACAGGATCCGACAGCTCCTTTACCAGCTGCCGCCACATGACAACGAGGTAGAGATAATGAGCGACAGTGACAGGGTGTGGAGGAGTGATAGGACAGTCTGCTGCAGAGAGGGACACAAATGGGAGCTCCCGCTTTTATTCATATGTGAAAAATCATTTATTACTTTCTTTGTACTAACACTAGTATTGCAGTGATGACATAACCACAAAAAACATTTAACAACTACCAAGAATTACTGAATAAGACAATATTTAACACACTATTCCACATGCTTTAGTCCTCTAAACCCCAACGATTTCTGGTCCTGGCACATTTTTCAGTCAGTGTGGTCTCCTTTTTCACTGCAATATAAAGTCCTGCACCTCTATGGAAACAGTACAACGATGGGTAGAAGTAGAGAGAACTCAGAAAAGTCTTTTGTGCTGTAGAACACATTTGTATTGTTATGAATCCTAAAAGAGAAGAAACAAACAAACAACTAAAATTGAATTTCTTGACAAAATTGATTTATTTTCTTTTCCCAAGAGCACACGTGTTACCAATACTGGAAAAAAAAATGGTGGCTTCACACACAATAGATGTTTTATTTCTGACATATTGAATTTGTTTCTATATTTGTCTTCTATCTCTGCTGTATAAACACTGCCTGCAGTTCAGCCGAGTTCAGCTGAGTCATTGGAGGCTCCACAGTTGTTCAGAGTGGAATGTTTTTTTTTAATCTTATTATTTTTGCTTTGTGCATAAATCCTTCTCAGCTGCTTGCTAACTTTTTCCAGCTTTTCATGGCTCAGCTTAGCCCTTTTGACAACTAAATAAGTTAGACCTCCAAGATGCGTAGTGTGTTAACTGAGCGTTGTCCTAAAAGTGTTACAAGCAGTCACACTTTTGCTTGGTTCATGTTGAACAATAAAGTTTGTAAAGTGCTCCTGTTTACTTATTTAAAGACATGATCTGATAGTTTGAAGTCCTGGAGGTAAATGGCGGTCATTTCAACAACAGAATATTTTGTAAAAAATTGTGATAATCTAGTGTACGTAGTAGTCTTGGTGATACTGAAGCTGAACTTTTCCTAAATAACAGCCACACACGCCCCTCCCACAGTTAAACCAGAACTGAGACATCAGTTAGCTGGGATAGGTTCCAGCCCCACAGGACAATCTACAAGATAAAGTGAGTATAGCTAATAGATGAATAAATAGACAAGACAGCATTTAATCCTTTAGGAATTTTACATTTTTGTAGGTAAAAGCAAAAAGAAATTACATAACTTTTGTCTCGGTATCAGATTTCAACTGCGAGAGAAAGCTGTTCAATGGCACCCAAAACCCTAACTAAACTCAACCCAGCAGCTGAGCAAAGCCTACACAATCTTGTGAGTCTTTTCTAGTAAAGCTAAAACTATAGCCACATTCCCTCAACCCCAACAAGACCAAAAAAAAGCCCGCGACAGTAAAGCCAGTAAAGCACATGCCTGCCTCTTCTCTATAATAGCTTTATGGTGTGTAAACCAGCACTCCTTTCACATCTGTGTTAATAGAGTTTACATTAGCAGATATGGTGGAGGGTTATCACCACAGAAACAGAGGTGGTCTCTCTGTACACACACATGGGAGATACACAATAGGTGCACTCAACACACACAAACACACTGTTTGACTGGGCTGCTTTTATGATGTTTGTCGGCAGACCTGGTGGTTGAGGAAGCAAACTGCTGGTAGGATTCCTTGCGTAACTGTGGTTAGGAGGGATAAGCGCTGTGCTGTGCGCATGAAAAGGAAAGACGGCAATTGGGTGCGTGCATGTGTGTGTGTCTGTGCGTGTGAGAGATCGCACAACGGCATCATTTACTGTTGTTTAGAGAACAACTGAACTGCTTGTTAGGACAGTCTTGGTCTTTTATCTGAACCTTCATCACCATCTCTAAACACAGGGAAAGGGTTTGTGTATCACTCACGCCATCCTTTCAACGCAGCCTTGAGGAGGGAATTAGCTTTAATTAAACCCCTTTTTCAGCCATATATGGACTTTGTGCGATAGTTCTCCATCAAAGTCGCATGCAAAAGATGAAAGCCGAACCATCAGCAGTAATGGGTGGTGGTTTTTTGCGGAGCTATTTTCACCCTCTCCACTTAACATCCTCTTTTTTGAGCCATTAATTGACTTTTCTGTTCTTTTCCTCACCCAACTTGTTTTTTTTTAAATTTACAGGTGCGGTATTGCCACTCTTTAACCGAAGAGGAAAAGAGGGAACTCCACATGTTCAGCACCCAAAGAAAAAGGGAGGCACTCGGAAGAGGAACACCCAAGATCCTCCCGCGAGCTCTGCAGCACACCCGCTGTGAAAATGTAGGTGCCACAACAAGCCACAACCAACTCTTGAGTTATTTATATCACCCACCATCCCATCCCAAAGCACGGCAGCCCGAGGCTCGACCCTGATTGCCTAATATAGCGGTTTTAATCACCGACATAAACTTCCTCATTAGGCCGAGAGAGGAAACGGGGAAATTGGGAGGCTCATGTTTAAGCCGAGCGGAGAAGCCAGTTCCTCGTGAGGAATTCAGCCAATTTCCTGCTACCCATCTACATCGCAGCATGACAGGCTGCAAAAAAGGGGACAGGTTAATAAGTAATTTGTGAGCCTTAAAATCCAGAGTTTTCCAAACAGTTTGCACAAAATAAAACCACATTTACTGACTGGAATACTTAGATGTAACTCTGCTGGGTACATGCAGCTGGTTTTAAGACTATATGTGGAAAATTTTAAATCTTTTTTTCCGTTTATGTCCACAGTGTAGAGGTTTTTTTGAGATGAGATTCTTCAGAGAATTTGGACACCTCGACTCCATTTTGACATTCTATGCTATGAACGAGCAATCCTGAAAGCTGACTTCTTTCATACAGTTGATTAAACAAAACATCCAGCGCCATTCCAGCTGCCCTTGATCATATTTCCGAAAAACTTCCTTTCAGTGCAAACAAACATAAATATTAGTGTTTTGTGGCTTCCGCCGAATTGAGCCCCGACAAGTGAGCTAACCACATCCTCTGCCATGAAGAGCAGATGAAGTGCAAGCATGTTAATTCCTCCCCCCTTGAACAGACAGATGAAGTCTGTCACCACTCAAACACAGATGCTGACACACGGATGCAAAGTCACACACACACGGGATCGCTAGCGGAGACACACTTTGTCGGACACGCTGGACATGCATGTGTGTTCACAAAAGCTCTGCAGACACAACCCAGTGTCACCCACTCGCTCATGCATTCAAGGATATATCATAAAGACGCTTGGATGTACACACACACACGCAATCACGTCCGCCCACACATGTTCACACACAGTTTGTCAGGCTCCAGTTTCCCGGTGCCTTGACTCTCAGGGACACACAACACCCCTGTATCCAAGGCCCCTGTCTGTCCGCCCGGGTAATAATGGTTAACAGCTGGGCATGCTATCCCAGTGCTGCTCATGGGAGCCTCATAAGTCTGCTTCGCTATATAAAGACTGCACGTTCAGACACGCTCCGATGATCTCTGTGGAGTCATACGATCTTTCGACTCAGGACCAAGGCCAGCATTTTCTGTTTAAGATTACAGGACTAAAACAGTGAGCAATTTTTCAGCAACATCCAATGAGTAATTGATTGTTTTATACTTAAGTAAAACAGCCACTGACTGAAATGCAGAGAAAGCCCATTAGGAATTTTCAGCTTCAGCATGTTGGTAAAGCAGATATGCTTCGACGGTTAGATTCAGGTACATTTATGGCTTCCAAATTGACCAATTTACTTTGTTCCTCATGTTAAGACAAAGACTTCTCAGGAAAACACTGGGTGGTGTCATCATAGCTACAATGAGTTCATATTTTTAGCAATCGGTTTTTGTTACCCTGGAAAGGTTACATTTTTGCAATGACTGTCATCATTGCAGGATTCGCTGATGTGTTTTAAAAGGGTTATATTCCTCTGGCATGTACAGTATGATCACCTGTTGTTTGGCCTTGTTTCTTTCAGCATCCATGTGAATGAAACACCAGCAGATACATGATATATTTTGAATAGTTATCTCCATAATCTCCCTTTTGTTTATCCTGCATTTCTCGAGGGTCACAGGCATCAGCTGTATCACACACCTTATTCCAAAAGTCATTTGTTTCTGTATTCATCTCCATAGTGTTATTCTAAAGGTAGAATATCAACTAAGCTTCACTCTTTATTGTAACCTCTTTTTTAAATTTAAATCTCATAAATTATCTGTTGTTTGTGTTTGTCAGTGTTGTGGAGGCATTAATGGAGGGGAGATGGCAATCTTCGCCTCCAGAGCAGGACCGAGCCCCTGCTGGCACCCAGCATGCTTCGTGTGCACCACGTGTCAAGAACTGCTGGTGGATCTGATCTATTTCTACCAAAATGGCAAGATCCTCTGCGGAAGACACCACGCTGAGCTTCTCAAACCACGATGCTCTTCTTGTGATGAGGTAAGTGGCAGTAATAGCAAGACCACCCTCCACTACAAGTTCAGTGTCATTGTCAAATCCATCAGGCACCAAGGAATTAACAGCGGTATGTGTATTTCCCTTTAGATCATCTTTGCAGATGAGTGCACTGAAGCAGAAGGTCGTCACTGGCACATGAAGCACTTTGCCTGTTTTGAGTGTGAGACAATGCTTGGGGGGCAGCGGTACATCATGAAAGATGGACGGCCCTACTGCTGTGGCTGCTTTGAGTCACTCTATGCAGAATACTGCGAGGCCTGTGGGGAAAACATTGGTAAGTTGCATTTGTGAGGCAAGAGAAAAATAACATATTTGTTTCAAATTATTATTTTATGGGGGTCAGATCAAGTTTATATACACAGATCAGCTATAATATTGAAACCACCTGCCCAATATCATGTAGGCCCCCCTGGTGTCACCAAAATAGTTGTAACCCATTGGGCCATGGACACCTAAACCTCTGCGGGTGTCTTGTGGTGTCTCGCTATGGGATGTTGGCAATGGATCCTTTGGGTGCTATGGTTTGGGCATGTCCCATGGATGCGCAGCCAGATTGGGATCTAGAGAAGGCAGGGGCAACACCTTAGGCTTTCTCTCGTGTTCCTGAAGCCATTCCTAAGGCATTTTTGTGGTGTGGCGGGGTGCATTGTCCTGCTGGGGGAGGCCACTAGGAATACCTTTACTCCTGGGGGCGCTTGGTGTTTGTCAAAGGAACACCCAAGTGAATGCCAGAACCTAAGCTTTCCTGGCAGATCATTGCATTCACTTCTCCCGTCAGTGCTTTTAATTGTGTGGCTGTTTAACATGAGTAGTCAAATAAATACACCCAAGTTCTACGTCCACACCTATAGTGATGATGCTCTGTTTTGTATGCAGGTGTTGACCATGCTCAGATGACCTATGAAGGTGTACACTGGCATGCCACTGACCAGTGCTTCTGCTGCGCCCAGTGTAAGACATCCTTGCTAGGCTGTCCCTTCCTGCCCAAGCAAGGCCACATCTACTGCTCGAAGGCCTGCAGCCAGGGAGAAGACATTCATGCCTCAGATTCATCTGATTCTGCATTCCAGTCTGCCCGTTCACGTGAATCGCGCCGCAGCGTCCGCATAGGGAAAAGCAGCAGACCTGCTGAACAGTGGAGACAGTCTCAGCTGTTTAATCCTCCTCCCACTGTCCCCTCGTTTGAGCACAAGTTTGGGGATGGCGAGAATGAAGGAGACGCAGATGGTGACATTGACATTGTTGGGCGTAAGCTGGCCCGTCTTGGCCTCGAGGAGGAGAGGTTCTGGAGGGAGCGGGAGGAGCAGGATGGTGGAGGAGAAGAGGATCCAGAGGAATGGGCTCAGCACGAGGACTATATGACTCAGCTCCTGCTCAAGTTTGGTGATCATGGCATGCTAAACCAACTTCAGCAGCCATCCCTAAAATCTCCCAGCCCGACCAGTGACAGAAACAGGCTAATTAGTGATCCCTGGCTTAAGCCTGATCCTACATCTATGGGGATCACTGCTTCCTCTCCCACCCCTGCCAGTCCCACCCAGAGTCAGACTTCCAATCAATCCCGAGCCAACAGCCTGAGCCCTGGATTGATGAGCAAGAAGCACCTGCCTGAAATGTACTGGGCTCAGTCGCAAGATGGTCTTGGAGACTCAGCCTATGGGAGTCATCCAGGTCCTGCCAGTGCCAGAAAGATCCAAGAGCTGGAGATGGACCAAGATCAGGACCAGACTGTGGCAGGAAGACAAGCCTTCTGGCCAGATACCAGGCAGTGGTACGAAGACTCCCTGGAGTGTATCGCTGATGAGCTGAGGAAGGTTGAGAAGGGCGTTGGAGACTCCATGGACTCCCTGGCACTTTCAAATATCACTGGTAAGAAGAGCTATGGTTGCATTGACTCAGTTAGAATTTCTTCAAATATTAAAAACATTTTCAAAACAGAATTTCCCTGTTCATCCTCTTTAGGTGCATCAGTGGATGGAGATGGTCGGGATAGACCAGTAGTCTACACCCTGGCTTTGCAGGATCCCTCAGTGACGGATGACCCTGAAAAGATGAGCAACATGGCAACGTATAATTCGTCTCATCTTCATCACAGTGCCAACTCTCTCACTGTCAACATGGGCAAGGGAGACGAGGAAGCAGAGGAGGAGGTAACACTTGCAATGAGGGGAGGCACACCAGGGGGAATTCTTTCACTGTCCCCTCATTCAGAAGCCATCACTCCCTCCTTTGTTCACGCTCCAGCTCTGAGGAGGAGCAAGTCCCAGTCCAGGCCTCCTCAGGTGGTCAAGTTCTCAGAAGACACTGTGGACAATGGCTATAATGATGGGTATGAGGTCAATATTAGAAAGCATCCCATGAGTGAGAAGCCTCAGAGGAGGGCATACTGCCCAGAGGAAATTGGAAGAGAAAGAACCCGGCCGACAAGCCACCATGGGCGCAGCAAGCAGCACCACCACCGGCCAGGACGGCACCACAGGAGCCGCAAAACCCGCTCGGATAATGCCCTTCACATGGTGCCTTTGGAGAAAGCACAGCGGCCATATGAGCCCCAACAACAGGGTTTAGTAAACCCTCCATGTGGTGCTATGCTCCTACAGCACCCCCCACACAGGCTGCCGCTGGCCTACTCCCATACCCGATCTGACTATATGCTTCGGAGCGCAACCCAAAGTGACCCCCGGGTTGAGCATTTCATGGGTATCTACAGAGATGAGGATGACTGGTGCTCCACTTGCTCTTCTTCATCATCGGACTCTGAGGAGGAGGGCTTTTTCCTGGGCCAGCCAATCCCTCAGCCTCGACCTGCTGGGCGCTACTATGCAGAGGACTACCCAACAAGGGTCACAGCCCTGTCTCCCCAGAGCCATTGCTCACAGACTGGTCGCCGGAAGAGTCACCGCTCCAAAAACTGTATTATTTCTTAACAGTGTGGGGTGTATTTACATTATAATCTGCACTACACTAAGCAATAGTCAAGATATTCTGATTATACTGCATGATATTTTACATCTGGGTTTAGGAAGGCAGCACTAACAGATCGTGCATGGCCAGACATCAAGATGCATATCATATTTCAAGCCAAAATCTACTGAAAGAAGAAATTTATAATTTTCACTGCTAAGGCAGAAAAGAGAACATTGCAATTGTGCAACAAATAGTCAAAAAAAATCACATTTTGTGTGTGTGCAAAGTTTGCTTAGAATCTGGGTCTTACTTATTTTGGCACTATTCAGATGCATGAACTGATAACATCGGAAGCCTTTCTTTAGACAATGCAGACCAAAATTATGTACAGTTGACAGTGGAGACATTTCATTTCAGCTTTTGCCATTACATTTTTTAAAATGGTTTATGTTCAGTTAAAAGGTTTGCAGCAGTATCTTTGTGAGCATTAAAATGGCAATGCTATTGTACACAGAGGTTGGTAATTAAAGTAGAAAATAGGAACTAACCAAATAATTATTTAATGCGTACTAGTACAAAATGAAAATGTATATACTAAGTTAAGATTTTAATACCGGTATTTTTATATCCACGGTTTAAAGAATTGTTCCGTTTGAAGTGTGTGATTAAAGAACAGCAGTTGCATTAGTAAGCTGACCTCAGTAATATTTTATGAGAAACAACAAAGAAGGTGCATTAACAGTCAAGTGCCATGTTATCCAGAAACATCTGCCGCATTATATATTCCACAATACTCAATATTGGTGTACAAATTATAAACCGACTGGCTTTCAAGCCCAGCTACCAATGCTCTGACATAACCAGCAAAATGCTTTGTGATGTAAAAATGCTTGTAATAAATATTTTTCTCCAAAGCTTCAAAAACAATTGTTCTGTTTCTGAGTTTGAACACTTCATCTTCAGACATAACTCTCAGATTGAAAGATTAGTATTAAAGTGACAATGATTTACTAAATACTAAGTGGGATTTTTGGTACTGCATTGTTTTCAGTCCAAAATCTTTTACGATTGGGATTTACAGTGGCATGCAAAATCTTGGTCAAAATTTCTTTTATTGTGAATGGCTAAGTGAGTAAAAGCTAAACTGATTTTCAGAAGACATAAAGTTAAAGGTGAAGTCTTTAATTTTTTAAACAAGAGTATTTTTAATTTCCACTGATTTACCATTCAAAATAATCCAACATAACAAGGTCCCAAAGGAAAAGTCTGGGCACCCTAAATATGAAGTTTGAAAAGAAAAATGAGACGACACAGAGAAAATGAACTCAACTGGCATTTCTAGACAGTACAAATTTATACAAGAACGTTAAACTGTTGTAAATTTAGCAGCACCGAGTCATATGTCTGACTGCTACAAAGTAAGAATTTACACATTTGGAAAGACTACGAAATGTGTGATCATGCTGGAGAACTAACAGTCTGTTCTCAACAATGTATCTTCATCTGAAAAGGTTAAATAATAAACCCCATGTGATCCATTTCCACAATGATGTGAGACTAGCGTCATTTTAAATAAAGAAAATATGCTTTGTTTGGGACAGCATGTGACAGAACTTAAAGGAACGGTTCATAATTAACAATTTCAAACAACAGAGAACTTTAATATAAAAATGGTTTGTTCAAAAATAACACTGTCCATTCCTCCATACGATGCATCCTCTGTCCATGAGACTGTGCTGTTTAGGGGTTCAGCCCGGCAGTCCAAAATCCAAGCGGTTAATCCCACCATGCTCAGTCTCACATTAAAGGCGCAGATCAGGTCAGTGTGTCAGTAGGACGAGCTGTGATTGACGCCTGATTTTGAAAGTTTATGACCCGTCAGGGATGTCGAAGGGGTGGTTGAGTCGCAAGTGGACGGCTCCTGCTGCCGAACCACCTCGTCCAGCTCGTCGATGAAGTGCTTGAGGTCCTCCAGGCAACGCTCACGGATCTCCCCGAGGTTCTCCCTCAGGGGAACCTGCAGCTGTTTCTCCAAGTTGGGATCTTTGGCCACCAGCATCTTCACCACCATTCCAAATGTCTCACAGTCCTGACGGTACACCTGAAAGACGATCGGAAGTTGTTTTTTTTTTTTTTTTTTTAAGAAAAAGTATCTAAAGAGTAGAGGAAAACTCTGCTTTCAAAACACTGCCAGGAGACGCATTTACACCTATTTGTATTGCAGACTTAGGTCTGAAAAGAGCTGACCAGTAAAGTGTCAGAAGCTGAGAGAAACAAGCTCTGAACTGAGGGGATGATTAGCAGTTTCCTTCCTTCCTGCTCTACCTGTCGCCTAGGTGTAAATACTCCAGCGCCTGAGCTGATCACTGTGGTGTTAACACACATCATGTAGTGTCAAAAGATAAACACTTCTCCTCTCAAGTTTAATAGGGGGACTTTATATAGGACAAGACAGCCCACGAAGCAATAAACCCTCAATTCAGTGGTGGCTCAGAGGCTTGCAACAGGTGTTAGAGGGACAACGAGGAAGAGGTGCTGGAATCTTGTTTGGGAGCTGCCATTTCACACGCAGCCTCAAATGTCTCCGAAAACAATGGAGGGAGCTCGTCGCTTCCACGCAGAGTGGTTTGATTTGCAAAATACCAAAGTGGAGATTTGTTTCCAACTCATGACACTTCACATCAGCTGACGATGAAATTCCAGAAGGGGAAAACACCAGTCAGCTCAGCTGATAATACCTAAGAGCCGGTTGGCATTTCATAAGAGAGGTAAAAGCTCTACAGCAGGGCTGCAATTAATGATTATTTCCACTGTTGATTGCTTGGTAGTTTGGTCTCAAAACTGGCAGAAAATGGTGAAATGGGTGCTTTGCTTTGTTCACAAATCAAAGATATTCAGTTTACTATGACAGAGGACTTAAGGAAAGAGGGAAAAAAAATCTAAGAAGCTGGAACAGAATTTAGACTTTTTTACCTTTAAAAAATTACTCAAGCTAACCAATTAGCAAAACAGTCGGCGATGAACTTATTACATATGCAACATTTTGCAACACTTTATATAGGTTTCTGAGTTTAGATGCAGGAGTTTGCCATTGCTGAAGTGTAACTTTTATTCCTGATAGCACTGTTTGTCTTTTTCTATTTGCTGTTTTATGAGAATTGTTTAGAAGCTTACGTCCGTTCACACATAAAGATCTTTTCTGAATGAACAGAAAAAAAGACCTTGCCTCTCTTTCTCGAAGAGACGTCACCCTCGTCTCCATTTTCTCTCAATTCTCCCTCCACTACCTCGTGACATTTACTTCTCTCATCAGTCTCTCTGTCTTCCGTATCTTAGTCAACTCCCATGACTAAATGCAAGAGAATTAACCCACTGATGCTGCTTGTTGTGACGCCAGCATCACATGCCGCAGGCTGATGTAAGGACACTTCCAGTGACGAGGGTTATATGTGGCTGTGTACATCTACACATGTGCGTATGAGCATGTAAAGTGTGTAAACGAGGCACTGACCGGATACTAACAGCTGCTTCTGTGCTGCAGGGGGTTTTTACTCACTGGCTTATTTATAGATTTTCACAACGTTCCTCGAAAGGAAAGGAAGCTTGGAGAAGAGAGATTACAAATAAAGATTTGTCGTCAAACAGGGTTAATGGATTTTAAACAACAGATGGCAGCTTTCAAAAATACGCATTAAAAAAAAAAGGCCTCTGAAGTTGTAAAAGAGCTACACTTTGCTTAAAGACAAACATATTCCATAAACTAGTATATCAAGTTAAAAAATAGCAACTGGCATGAAGTATGTGTACTGACAGATGTCAGCTCATTAATAGATGATGTGTTTTAATGTTAGGTTGAAGAGTAAAAGAAGTCATAGGATATGGTTGACAGATCTGACCTGACAAATGATCAAAATGTAGTTTGATAATAATGTAAACTGGCAAAATTTCAAATTATGTTCCACAAAAAATACTACAGGTGTTCAGTGATTTTATACAGCCAAGAGAGGCAATACAATAAATTATTTTACAGGAAGTTTGTGGTGAACATGAGAATACAAACAGTCCCAGGACAAAGCGCTGACGCAAAACGACCACACTGTCTCCTCTGGGCGTTTCCATACATTCCTCAAGGACAATAAATGACCGAGCAGAAGATGTTACGCAACTAATCTGTACAAAAAGGGAGAGTCCTGATGGCTAATCTCTCCACTATGCTGAATTTAGTAACAAGACCTTGTCCTTCCCTTTTAATTTTTTTAATTAATGTCTCATTTAACAGCTGACAAGTGACAGTGAATTTATCAGATTTTTTTTTGAGGAAGTATCCAATCAGTGTGCGGACAACAGCGTCTATGAATACAGGAAAAGTCGTTCCTAAACAACAATGTGCTGAAAATGTACTTCCTGAAATCCCCCTTGTTATCCAATCAGGAAGGAAAGGACCGGTTCTTGACATTGGGCGGGTTGTCGGGGAATAAGAGCATCTGTTTCAGGGTTCGTCTGTGTTTACCCTTGCAGAACAAATTCTTCTTTAAACCTCACTTCCTATAGGCTGTTGGAGGAGCTGTGTAAAGAACGAGGCTGTGTATTTTGTCATGGTGGAAGATTAAGAGTGACTGTGTGAGACTGCCCGGCTTCACAAATGAGAGAAACAGAACAGGAATAAAAGAGTCGGGGCCTCAGTCCAGTTCTGCCATCTTTGTACCTAAAAAAAACCCTCAAGAGGCTGGAACTGTCTGGCTTTCTATCTTGCGGCCAAATATATTTAGGTTCCTCAACAAATGAAATAAAACTCCCTTTGTATCACAGCCTGGGCTATGAAGAGCAAAACATAATACCATTTATTGCCTCTCATGCCTTGTCACTCACTGTAACCAGTTAGTCTGTACTGCAGCCAAAGTCAACTCCGACAATGAGGACGGGTTCAGGTTGAATTTCAACAGACCAACTTCACTTAGCCGCACAAACATTGGTGGAGGCCCCTGGTATAACGCTGCCCAGCACGACGTCTGTGCGATGATGGAAAGTTCAGCCTGCGGTCTGAGAGGAGTGTACAGACAGTTGGTGAGCTTTTGAAGGGACTACTGGTCTGTGAGTGTTTGTGTCGGTGTGCGTGGAGGAGATGGCTAGACCAGATTGGGCGCAGAAAGCCAAACATCTGGCTGACACTTGTCAAGCGGCAAACCATGAGCACAACAGGAACACCGCTGTGACTTCAACAGAGCGCGTGTGAAAGTGCCTTTGTTGTTTCAGACGGAAAAAGAACGGTTAACTTAAGTGCGTTTAGCTGTGTGTTCTGGGCGTGATGGGAAATTAATACCAGCCACCTGACAAGCGCTTATAAATTTCCCAGCGGCCGGTTGGTATGTCGGCCACTTTGGAGGGTAAATAACATCATGTGAGAGCAGCTCTCTTAGGGTTTTTATTTCTGTTTACAAAACTCTAAAGGATTAAAAATGATTATGAACAAAAAAATAGACTTTATGTAAGTGTGGTATTTTAACCCTTTGAACCCCAAGCAGTTTCTGGGGAACTTTTTTTTTTACTCTGTGGGCTCATTTTTCACTGCAATATAAAGTCCTGCACCTCTATGGAAACAACTCAACCAGGATAGAATTAGAGAAAACTCAAAATTGCTGTTGGTACAGTATAACAAAACTATACTGCCATAAATCTGAAAAAAAAAGAAAAACAGAAGCTAAATCTCTTGCTATTCTTATTCTTTTACTATAATGAAAAAACCTGGAGTCAACATGTACAGCATTTTTCCAACCAGTGCCAGAAATACTGGAAAGATGGTGACTATTTCAGATATTTCACTACTTACATTTTAATTTGTTTACATACATGTCTCATATCTGCTATGTGTAAACACTGCCTGCAGTTCAGCCCAGTTCTGCTCACAGGATCTGATTAGAAAAAATGGCTTATTTTTGACAACTTTAAACTTAGACAAAACGTGATTTTGATAAACCATGGCACATTTACACTTAAATTTGGCTGTGAAACTGAAAGTGACATGTGATAGGTTCAAGGACCGTTTGCACGTTAAAAATCCAATGAGGCTATCTGTCTGCACAGTTTCTGGCTCTACTAAACGGTGTAATCTTGGCAGTTTTTAAAGCACAACATGCCTTTCAAAGCGGCCAGCAGGTTTTTGTGGTTCAGATGGTTAAAAATATGCTGCTTTCTTTTTCATTCCATGATCTTTCTTTTATGAAGGAAGAAAAATCGAGGGGAAAAAATGATTCAATCACTTATTTTCTGGCCTCAGGATCATGACTATACAATTGAGCCTCTCATGAAAGAGGACAGCGAGAGCTGCCAAATCACAAACAAGATTCATGCACATGATCTGGATATCACAAAGGCTAGAAAAATGGGACAAGAGAAGGGAAAAGCTGGAAATGTCAGTACAAATGGATGACTATCTAAGAATTAGAAATCCTGGAAAGAAAGCCTGAAACTTCATATCCCTGTGAAAATGGAATACATTGTCCCTTCTTCATTTTCATTTTAAACTGTTCTCCTTGCAGACAGTAACATTTTGACTGCATTTGAAGATAGCAGACAAGTATACTGACGACAGCAAGTGAGCATTAGTGTGTAATAAAGCACCTAAAGATTCCTGACACAGATCTTGGTAATCTTTTCCAAAACTGTGTCTGCACTGACAACGAAATAAAGCTCACACGGCTTAAATGTTATAGAGTTTGGCTTCATGAAATGAATGAGAGGAGACACAGATGGGGAGAAAGAGACAGGCTATAAAACAGGCCAGAAGCTGCAGCGTCAGCAGCAGTGTTCCAACGGCCTATAGGCTCTGTGGCGCAGCTCCATGTGAGAGCGCAGTGCCTGCTCCAGGGCAAAGCTAGCTCAGGTTTAATGGTCTCGGTAAACCAGCGGTGGCGCTCACTGGTGCAGGAATGGCCTTCATTAGATAACCGAGCAGAGCTGGAACCTTGAGCCTGGGGTGCTTTCAGCTCTGTTAAGCGGTCGACCTCTAACTTTATTGAATGCGCGATCCTATACTGTGTTTAAGGCCTACTTAGCTGCTGCCTTAGTTTATATGTTCCTGTAGCATGTGCATTATTTGAATGTTTCCCCGTGTGCAGGCTATATGTGAACATTTATAAGGATGAGTCAAACACAGAGGGAGAGTTGTGATGTTTGAGCCTTGTGTGAGAGATTAGGAAGAGCCAGCAGGAAAATGCTGATAAATCTGCTTCCCTCGCTACACTTAAAACCGTTATGTGGCTGTTAACAGTGAAACTCGTTGGTGAAATTGTAGGATGTACCAACCGCTGCAACTTGAGGGCAGAGAAGTTAATTTCCTGCCTTGTTAGGAGCATAATAGATGACTGCTTTAGAAATGCCTATCCAGTAAAAGTACCCATGTGTGTGAGTCAGAGAACCCAGTGCCACCACATGTATGGAAACACACGCCAAGTGTTCAGTATGTGCTTTTTGACATTTATAGAAAAGTCTGACAAATTACCAGCTTTTAATGAGAGAATTGTGAAAGCAGAGATTTTCCAAAGCAACAACTGAGAGCCACTGAATCTTTAAAATACCTCTATATTTCCTTTAAATAGGCCTATAGAATCCAACATCTCTCTCCAAAACAGTGATGCATCATCTTTTATACTTTGGCACAGTACAAGAAAGCTGCATAAGTATGTATGAGCATTGAAGCACATCAAGCCAAGATGTGAATTAGATTTTAAGGACGGTAATATAACAAAAACGAAACACTTAACTGCTACTTGGGAGCTCATTTTCAACTTGGTAAGCAAGTTAAATGTAAATGCAAGATGCGACGTGTCTGTAAAGTACCTTTTCTATCTCCTGGGCTTTGGCTGCGATGGCCAGTGCTCGTCGCTCTTGAAAGTTGTCTGTAGATTTTTGGCTTTCTTCCACGACAGGAGCTACAGCTGGCTCTTCTTTTTCACTTTCTGGGGGATGGTTCTCCTCCTAAAGGTGGATTAAAAGGAGAGCTGAGTCACCGCTTTAAAGGAAACTAAGAAAAAGGTTGTTTTTAAATGCAAACAGCATAAGATAAAGGAAAACAGCTTATAAATCAGGCAAACTATGGCACACAACCACAGGAGTCCCAATTATAAAAACATTTATAAAGATTTGAAAAAGCGTACAACCACTACTCTGACAGATATGGTATGATGCTCGTAATTACATGATAAAGGGAACAAAAAAGGACAGAAAAGGACGTCGGTCAGTAACTCAGATAGCCAGCGCATTGCCCTGACCTACTGACTGCGTAACTTTACAGGATAGATGTGGTTGGCGAGGCATAGTAAAGGCTGAAGCTTAGATGTATAGACAGTATCTTCAGAGAATAGGAAGCACAGCCAGACCAGCCATGATTAGCCATCTAATGGGCAGACTGGAAACTCAGCCCCCACAAGTATTACTGCGGAAGCCAAAAGAGAGAGCAAAGGGGAGAAATCAGGCCAACTTGGATCACTGCTTAATTTCTTTTGCTCATTTCCTGATACTATTTGAGCTTGAAGGCCAAGAAACAGAATTGCCCAACCGTGACTTAAGTCCACTCACAACATTAAAGGAAACAGGCCACGGACTAAGTCATATTTCATCCCCAGATGACCGAGAAAAGAAATTACAGGAGAAGGTACGTCGCAAAGCCGAGTGTGGTCTAAAATACAAAGCACAACTCATGAAGCATCATCCAATTAGTTCTCCTTCCTATTCCCTCCCTGAAGCTACGCTCGGGAGAAGTCCCCTGTATACAATTGTGCACGTATGAAAGATTGTGTTTGTCAGCCTTCTTGGCCTCAGTATAAAAAAAACATCGCTGTCTGAGTCTTTCATTTCAACTCACTGGACACAACCCAACCTGGAAGGGATGTTCGGCTCCTCATACAAAGCTTGGCGGATATATTTTCTGCAAACTGGACTAAATTGAAATGTCAGTCCAGGAGTGCGGATAATCTCTTTGTAATGCTCTAGGAATAATGAAAAAATGAAGGTTATTACACCTAAAGACATGTTTCTTCGTATTTTAAGGTAGGATTGCTGCAGAGTCCTACTTACAGTGTTTTAATAAATGATTATTGTTATTTTTTGGTGTATTTCTTATAATTTGCCAGACATAACGGGAGGAAAGATAAAAGTTTAAGGTCGCAACCTCTGGATCAATGATCACAAGCATTTTTTAGAGCATTTGTGCAACAATGTTCACAAAAAACACAGAAATCTGGCTTAGACGAGAAACACAACAATCTTTCCGAGCAGCAATAATGAGTGAAAAATCAGTGTTTAAGAACTAGTCGGCTCTGCAGCCAATATCTTATGTTTGCGCTGGCATCAATTTAACAACAGCAGCTTTGTTCCTGTTAGCTAGCAGTGCTAAACGTACTTTGAAATCTGGAGGAAATCACTTCAATAAATGTAAAAGAACAGAGCAAGTCCACACATTCGACAAATCTATCGAGCTAAAATGACACAGAACACTGGCGCTGTGGTGTTTGGAAATAATATGCTGTTAATGATGATTCTATGTGGTAACTATAACATTTATTTTGATGTTTCACGCTCTTAGCATAGCACCTTAATTAGCACTAACTAGGCTGACGGTGTTAGTTTGGTCAAAAGTCACATATCTGAAGCAAAATTTTGACCTGATGATAGCCCTGGAGCAAAAAAAAAAATGGGTAACTACATTTAGCATCTTGACGAAAACACGAGTGTCTGTCCTAGATTTCATGGCAGTACTTCAATAGCTGTCTGTGTTTGAGTTTGTACAAATGTTTGTGCCAGTCCATCGAGGAGACGTTGAGCTATTTCACAGGACAAGTAAAAATGTCAACCTGTTGGTAGTGCTAGAGAAAGAAACGGGATCACCAAAGTCCAAAAGTTTCTTTCGGTATGAATCTTAAGCGTTTGATTCAACAGCAACTGAATGGATTGCCATGAAGCATGTAGGCTGGACGAACCAATCATCCTACATTGCTAAAAATATCCCAGTGACTGGAAGACCTCCTACAACAGGTTTATAACTTGGCCCAGATCGCTTCTGTTGTTATCTTGGTTGATAAAATGTTAATACTGTAAGAGCAGACGTGGAACCTCCTGGTGACCTTCTCAACTCCAGGACCTGCTCTCCACCCACTAGGCCACCCTGGATCTCAGCCAGAGGTGGAGCTGCTCTTTAGGTGCCCTGTTTTCAGTCTCTTGCGTCTGGGATGGCTCCAGAAAGCCTGCATGAGTGTTTGTTGAATCCCCGCAGCAGGCAGTGACTGGGGCCATTAGTGCAGGCTTTACTGGGGGCACAGCGCAGGCCTTTCATCTTAGCCAAGGTTATGGGTTTGTGCCCCGAGAACAGAGAACAACAATGCACCACAGGCTAGATCAAACACAGCAGCGGTGTGTGAGCGGAGGGGTGGGGCACTTAGTAGAACTTTCATCACAGCAGTTGATTGGGTGGCGGTGGGTGTTTCTTACACAAATGCACATTAGAAGGGGAGGCAAAAAACTATGTTTACATGCTGCAGCTTGTAATTTCTCCTTTGTCATTTCTGACTCAGCTATTTGTGGCACTTCTCATGTTTTCATGACGCCAGTGCATCACTATCAATGCCTCCATGGAGAGTCTGTCTGCAAATGTGCGCTCTCGTCCCTGTTGTTAAACAATATCTCTTCTCCCTTCTCATTATAATAGCCAATTTTTCACTGTGCCTTCTACCGGGGCCCTTCAGATGGTACAGAAACACTTGGTGGTCGGAGCTGGTTCAGAGAAACCACGACACGGCCCTAAAACTACGCTGACATTAACGCAGCATTTGAAGATTAAGTTTTATAGACTTTTTTGATCAAAGTGAGTTTAAGCCTACCCTATAAAAATGTTACAAGTCATGAATGTTTGTCTATCCCACGTCAGTAACTCTCAGTTTCACTATCGGCATTTAGAGGAGCAACTTCAAAAACAGCGCAGTTGAGGAAAAAAAGGGTTAAAGTTTTCAGACTGAGGAAAAATTTGACAGACACCATACATAGCACCACGCTGATGCTGCACTGTTTCATGATAATCTTCACCGGGTGCAAGAGGAAGTAGTGTGGATCTAGTTTGTTTAAGAGCAAACTTTAAATAAACTTTGATTATCTATAACGCATAGTTATAAATAGGAATCCAGTGTATCTTTGGTTTTGCTTAGAGAACATCTCTCTGCTATTAACCCTCTGAACCCAAAGCACTTTCTAGGTGTTTTTTTTTTTGTTTTTTTTTTTTGCCTGTTATATTTTTCCTCATTGTGGGTTCATTTTTAACTGCAATATAAAGTCCTGCACCTCTATGGAAACAGCACAACCATGACTAGAAGCAGTGACAACTCAAAAAGGCCTCCTGTGCAGTATAACAAAGTTAGAATGCCATCAGTCATAAAGTGGAATTTTACAACAGCACTCACAGATGTTACCAATACTGGAGAAAATGGGGTTCCATGTGCTATAGATATTTAACTATTTACATTTTCACTTTGTTTTATATCTGCTTTGGGTAAACACAGCCTGCAGTTCAACCGAATGGTCTCTGAATTTTTGTCACCTCATTGTTTGTCGTAGTCAGAAGTTACTAATCTCTTCTCAGTTGCACAGAATTTTGGATTTTTGTCAGTATCTGGTCAGTGCTGTTGGTCAATTGTTAAATGAGAAATGTCCACTAAAGCTTAGATTCAGTAAATTGCTTTTTCTGACTGACTGGCAGTTCAAAGTTTGGCAAAATCCAACAATTCTCTCAGTTTTTATAGTTTCTGACGTTGACAAATGATCAATTCTGGTTAATTTTTATAGACAACATGCTTTTAAAATCTGATGGTGGGTTTGTAATGGAAAATCATGAGTACCCTCTAATTTAATCACTGTCTGAAAGATTTATATGCAGTATGTAATTTAAAGAGATCTACACCAACCTGCATGGATTCCACAGTATGGCAGTTGCTGCTAGGTGGCTAAGCTAACTAGCTTTCTCTGGAGTTAACTGGTTTTGCTGCATCATGACTGGATTCAGTGCCTGACTCATTTAGTTATGTAGAGCAACACATTTATTAAACAGATGCAAGTTCTTCAAAGCAGCGAGGGAAAACCTAGCAGGTTTAGCTAAAGCTAGGCATGACTATCCTAGCAGCTTTTACTTATTATGTGTGTATTTGCTGTGTAGCTTTGTTGCTGAGTCTGTTTTTACTTTGTGACACAAAGCACAATGTCAGCTTCTACAGACTTTAGCTACAAAAGCCATGTATTTTTTTTTTTTTTTTTTTTTTAATTTTAAAAAGGCAGATTCTCGTCTTAACTCAATTTTGACCAGAAGACCAGAAATGCAGTTACTTCACTTCTTATTTCACCATTGGTCACGTATGACGTGAATGCCGGATATGAGCCATGACGACTCTTGGCAGTCACGTCAAGACTTCGCCTGCGAGTCCAATGCTGCACATCCATTTCTCACAATCACAAGACCACTGACCGGCGACGAGCCCCAGATACTCGCAGCTCCCAAACACAGACATACTCCTCAACGGTAAAAAGGAAGCGATTGTTCATTGTAAACGGTGTAAACACATCCCAGTGAGCTCCACAGGGACTTCTCCTGGCCTTGCGGTTAAGATCCTGTGATAAAGTTGTGACTTGGGTTACTGACTTAGCCTCTTCACTTCTGGGTGGCCACAGCCAGATGCACTGCGACTAATCACATCTGATTCTATTTACACTCCTCTGCATAGTTGGAAATGGATGATATCAGCAAAACAAACCATTATTTGCTTAACAGTCAGAAGATATCTACATGCAATAGTAAAAGTACTTCTTTAAAACACTGACGACACTTGAGCTCTTTTCCCTTTACCATTACAAGCTCCTGTGACTGAAGTCTGCTTATACGGCAGGTAAACAAAGCACAGGCCTGATGGCTTTTATGCTCTGCATGAGGACCACTTTAAAAGCCACTAACATACTTCAATGGTACTAAACGCATATTAGAAGGACAGAATTTAAGAAGTTCCAGATGCATCCTGCTGTACAGTGACACAGCCAGACTCCATGCTATACAATAAATAGGAAAGTAGTCTACAGTATGTCCAGGAACGTACTGTCGTATTAATACATTTTTGACAAACCCCACATGTTTATTGAAAAAAAGCAAAGGCTTTTTAATGTTCTTGGTTCTTTAAGTAAATTTAAAGCCAAATTTAAGCATAAAACTAACATTTTGTAGTGTGGTGCTTGAGCTCACCTTGGTTGAAGCTGCACTGTGCGGGGAGCCTTCTCTTGACAGGCCAGGAATTTTATCTACAGAATTTTAAAAAGAGAGACAAAAAAATTGACAGAGTGAGACTTAGGAGAAAAACATTGTGAGAAAAAAGATTTCAAACAAGAAAATGATGAACAGCAAAGAGGGAAAAACATTGGGAAGCAGGAATTCCATGGAAAAAGAATAATTAGTATGTCTCCAAAGCAAGCGTGTATGTGCTTAAGGTGATCGGTAAAGGTGCTGAAGTTTGGTTCCAGGATCAAAACAGGTTCCTAAGCTAGAACATCTGGAACAATCAAGAAACAGATGGTTCGTAACTGTACCCCAAAACTCCAGTGGATGAATTCACCGTAACACATTCATTGCGGACACCATCTCCTCTCCAGCCGCTCGCTTTCCATTTGTTCTTCTACCGACTGTTTTTCTAGCGGCCCTACCACAGACTGAAAGCACCATCCAAGGCTTTGTAATCAACTCTACCAACAAATCTGAACTCTGGGCACCTAGAAATGAAACAAAAACACTCCGGAGTGGAAGCTTTGGCTTCAGGAATATCCATCAGACATCCTACACCCTTTCCCTCCACTTCCACACACGACTTGGTGGCATCTTTATGAGGCCTGACAAAGTGGCAGACAGCACGAGGAGGAGGGTTGGCTGCTGGACACATTAGAAACGCTCCCTGTCTCTCTCGGGTTACCCAGACTGGGAGAGAGGTTACGTTTAACGATTTTAACCTTTTCATATTTCTGAAACAAATCCTCTGCATCTCACCTCATCTTGCTTCTCATTAATTTGCAGTGGAAAAGCTTTTTGCAAGGCATGTCACAGAGCCTATACCATGGACGATGGTACATAGGAGTAAAGCTGTCCATTTCCTCAGCAAATAAGAAAAAACCCACTGCCAGCCTGCATTTGGTGTATCTTTTCCATTCTGTCTACAGTAACTCTACTGAACTGTACTTACCAACCATCTTGCCCTGAGAATAAGTCTCTTCATACCCTGTAAGAAGACCAAACCGTAGGGTCACTGGCTGTGTACATCACAATAACTACAGTCTCTGACTGCTCTATTGCCTCACTAATAAATAACTACTGTAGTCATTCTGCTTTTAAAAAGTTAAATCCATGCATTGAAACACTACCAACACAAGTACAAGCCTACTTACAATTCTAATACACAGATCAAAATGGAAATTTAAGAGGGAGATGAACAGCACTGAAGCGGCAGCAGATCTCAAAAGAAGAAAGAGGAAAAACTGGGAGGAAACAAGGAAGTTGGAAGGTTCAGAGATTAAAAAAAAGTCTGCAAAACAACATGCAGTAAAGAAGGAGATACTTTTGCACGTGTGTATTTTACGGTTCAGTTAATTTAGGAACTAAATCTGGGATCCAACATGCATACATTATTAAATCTTGTTTGCTATGGATTGTAAAATTCTCTTTTCCGACTTATGTTCTTTGTCAAAATTGGTAGTTCCAGAGCTGACAAACTGTATTTCCAAAGATGGGTGTATTCCAGTGTGATGCACATTAAAATCACATCCGAAATGAGAACAATATATGCGCTCATTGGATCTTGACAGCAATTTGTAACACAATTGACATGCTCTCCAGAACCGTAGAAAGTGCTAATGTATCTCAACAGCAGGTAGTGGAAATGGCATTTAGGAAACCCCACTAGTTTCTAATTAAGAAAAAAAAACAATCATAATGCAATTCACTCTAGACTTGGGTGAAAAACATCAACATCACAAAGGACTTTCAAGTTTATCGCATGTGGCTTTGGTTTTAAATTGCTTTCTGTGAAAAGTAGGTTGAACCTCGCTTTTGGTTTGACTCTCTGAACCCCAAAACCTGCTGATAGGTTTGAACAGCATGTGTTCTTTAAAAAAATACCAAAATGACACCACTTATCAGAGTCAGAATCTGTAGAAAACATTGGATTATCAATTTTCTGACAGTACTTGAACTACTCATCTGTGGTATGATGTGCTGTCTGCAAAATAAACCAAATGTGAGCTGAAAATTATATTTTATCAAAATGGCAAAACTGATACGTCATTTGTGACTCAGCTGTAACCAACAGTCAGGTGACTAAAAAATTCAGGGACTTTTCAGCTGAACTGCAGGCTGTGTATACTCTACTGTTTGAGGTCACTTAGAAATGTCCTTATTGTTGACAGAAAAGCGTTTTTTTTCAATGAAGATAACATTAAAGTAATTAGAAATACAGTCTAGACATTGATAAGGTGATAAATGACTATTTCTAGCTGGAAATTTTTAATGGAATATCTCCATAGGGGTACAGAGGAACATTTCCAGCAACCATCACTCCTGTGTTCTAATGCTACATTGTGTTAGCTAATCGTGGTGAAAGGCTCATTGATGATTACAAGACCCTTGTGCAGTTATGTTAGCACATGGATAAAGTGTGAGTTTTCATAGAAAAGATGAAATTATCTGGGTGACCCCAAACTTTTGAACGGTAGTGTACATAGTGCAGAAAGGAGGCAAATATGAAAATAAGTTAAAAATGACATATTGAGTTCTCTCATTCTTTTTTTTGGCCTTCTTTTGTCTTTTATTATATAGGACAGTGGAGAGAGAGACAGGAAACCTGGGTAGGAGAGTGGGGGAACGACCATGGGCTGGATTCAAACCCATGACCGCTGCACTGGGGACTATAGCCACTGTTTATGGGTCGCCCACTCAGCCAGTTCTCTCTACTTGTAGCCATATTCTGTTTCCATAGAGATGCTGGACTTTACATTGCAGTGAAAAATGAGCCCACAGTGGGTAAAAAATGTGTTGGGAAAAAAAAGCAGGTAGAAACAGTTTGAGGTTCAGACAGCTAAAACCCTAAAACCTAAAGTCCTTTGACTTATTCTATCCTCCTTCCTTACGTCCTTCTCATGAAATGACAGTTCCTTGGAACATTTTTCTGACATGACAAGGATGCAAGTGAGAAACAGCGAATCAGTTTGTCACCCGAAGTCAGAGCTTGTTCGCTTGCTTGGCTCAATGTACAGACCCACAGTGTCATGTCCACTCTGCTGAGGATAGAGCGCCCCCCAGAGGTGCTCAGTAACACTTGCATGACCCTCTGGACCGTCCACACCTGGAAAGCCAGATTATCAGTCACTGGCAGACTGCATGAAGTCATACATAAAGCAAGTCAAATAAAAACAGATTTAAAAAAAGAAAGAAAAAGAATACACATTTCTGGGACTGATCTATTAAGTAAAACTGAGAGACACCATCTTTTTCAAATCACCTTTTTCACTTTGTGTTTTGGAACATCAGTATGAAGTGCTGCTTTTCAAATGACTGATGCTTCACTCAGTGGGTGGAAGCCCTGTTTGTGAGCTTAAGGCAACAAATGAGTCATTTCTAAAATTTGCAACTGGAGGCAGCTACTGCAAACGTTCTGCGTCATTACTGTTAAATGAGCGAGTTCTACTACTCTGCACTGCAATGCATAACAGATTTGGTTGTACCATTTAGGCCAGAAATAATTATTCATTCTATTTTACATTGCAATCAAACCTGCTTTACCTCACTGTAGGTCTGTTGTGACAGTTATTTCCACTATCAGTTAGAAAATGGAGGAAAATGTCTCCTGGAGATAAAGTGTTTGTTGTCCAACTACCAATCCAAGAAAAAAATCCCCAAAAATGCTATATTTATGCCACTTACAATCCTCATATTAATCAGCAAATGATTTACATGTTGAAGCTGAACAGTCATGTTTGGCGAATGACCTTAACATCGATCTGTTATTAAAATATTTCACAACTAATTTTCTGTTAACTGTCTAAATCCACAAATCCTTAAAAGGAGTAATTTGTCAGAATCTGCTTCAGGAAAAACAAAAACCTAAAAATATCAATCTCTGTAAAGTTTTGCTGCACATTTCATTAGGGGAGGGGAAACTAAGACCTCTACGTACTCTTGCCTTGCTGTGTGGGAAAAGGCAGGTTCTTGGCTCTGTCTGGCGAGTATCCTCTGCTGCTCACACTGGAACCGGACCGACTGTGAGGAGAACGAGCCACGTCGCGGCGACCAGGGGACCGATCTCGGAGGGGAGGAAATGGACCAGCCTTTCTCCTGTAGTGGTCTCTGTCCTCCCTGGAACAGAGACAGGCTCGTATTTGTACCTTCTTGATCCCAAAGGAGAAACTACTTTTGTTACAGTTGCTCCCATTCAAAGTTAAGACATATAAACAGTACAAAATACATAGATAAACATAAGTACAAAATATGAACTAAAAATACATTGCAATGTCCTAAAAATATATGTGCTCTCTCTTCTCTGTTTATATGGTAACAGCGCAATGCTGCCATCTAGCATTGAAGGTCATTGAACAGAATATGCAGTCTGAAACTAACTACACAGGCTGTGATATTTAAGCAGAGGCACCACTTGAATTGACAGAACTGATGAATACTGTTCCTCCTCTTATATGTGCTTATATCAGCGGATGTTCATTGTAGCCAAAGTTTGACTACAGCATTTTCTGTCTGTTATGAATAAGCTGCCTATACATAATTAAGTATGTATTCACTCGTACCCTCTGTCCAGGTTCAGGATGGCCTGGACTAGCGTGTCCTCTCCACCCTCCGGTAGTGATCTGGGTGCTGGATAAATGCCCTGGCCTCGCACGTTGTGAGGAGGTGGTGCACGAGCGCTGAGGTGGTAAAAACACACACATTCGTGGCTGTAAATACACACTGTGCCAAAACACACAATTTAGCACAACACACCTCTAACTCTAACTATGATGAGTTGGAATTCAGTCAACAGCCACATGATGCTAACCTTCAAATGATTTTACTCATATGTTACTTTGGAAATAGTGAAGGGCACAGACTTGCAAACCTGATGAACATTCTCAATAACAATGCTATAAATGTAGCAGTTTTACTGTATTCCAACACACTATACACACCTTTTAAAAATCACAGATGTCAGCTTGAAGGATACTAGAAACATGACATGATGCTTTAGTTGAAAATAAAATCTATAGCTAGCTACTTGACAATGTATTAAGCTACAATTCAGAGACCAACATTACATTCAAATCATCCCTGCTAGTTTGTAGTCTTTCCCCATTAACAAACTACACTTTGTCTCATTATTCGATGTCACACTTTAAGGAGATAACCGAGTTGAATCAGACTAAAGCATTTCAAGTGAATAATGGAAAAGTGTCACCTGAAATTCGTAGCTATTCTGCAAATCAATCTGTTGCCTAATACAGACATTGTTGAGCGAATGTTGCTGACTAATAGTTGGTTAAACTAACAGTGTGGAGCCCAGCACTGACTTCAAGACATGTGAGTAAGGAGGGACAGGCCAATATAGGTCAGAAACAGACCATGATTTATGATTGCTGCTATGCAAACAAACGTTACAAATGCGTACTGAGAAAGGAGGCCGACTCCTGCAGAGTCCTGCCCTCAGCCTGACCAGAGGGATTAAAGACAGACGACTTGTTCATAACAGAAGTGCAAAGAAAAAGACTGTCCCCTGCTGTCCAAAATGAAAGCACCCAATTTTATGAAGTATGAAGTCGAGCCTGAGAGACAAGATTTGCTTTCTGGAAAAAGAATATTTGTTTTTTTTGCTCAGACAGACAGAAGCGGTTTACCCAAACTCCATAGGCCTCCCTTGGTGTTGGTCTTCCCTGGGTCCTCTGTAAGGGTAGTCCTCCTACACAATAAAGAAAGTATACAGAAGATAAACTTCATTTAAGTCATCTTTCTGGTCTCTTCTTCTTCTTCACACATTTTGTTCAGTCCTAGAGCACATAATCTTTGGGACTCAGAAATGAACACTCTGTCTTGAACTAACAGCAGTGTACCAAGTTTTGACTTGAAAACATGTTTAACTTTTAACTTTTTTCAAATAGTATCTCATATGATAAATGAAAATGGTCAAACACTAAGGTTTTAACTTGAGCTTTCAATGACAGAACTCGGAGAGCTAATGATATGTTCACATTTAACTGATTAGATAACATGATGCTGAAATGTCTGAACAGTCTTTTAAAAAAATCACTTTTTGCACTACAGTCAATGCAAAAGTCACTTTGCTGCAGTTTATATTAATTCATTCAGATTTTTCAGTGCTAAACCAGTCTTTGGAAGTCTGTATGCTATTTTCGTTTAACTTTCAATCCACAACTTTTACTCCACTAATGCAGTTCATTGATCGGATTGTGTTAAGTTCAACAGCAAATTTCATTATGACGTTCCCGCTCTCACCCTCCTTGACGGTGGAATGCCTCTCCGTTCACCAGGGAAATGAAGGTTGTCACCATGGTAGCCCCTCTGGTCTTCATGGTAACCTCGAGGGCCGCCTCCGTTTGGGTAAAAGCGAGGACCTCCTTCGTATTCGTAGCCGCCGCGGTTGTAGTCGTCCTCTGGCCTTCCAAAGGGGCCTCTCCTCTCCACACCTCCACCTGCCCGTGGGTACGGACCCTGTTCACATAGATACATATCATGAATAAACTGTTTTACTTGAATGTGGTTTTAAAATATTCTTGTAGGGTTTGTTTTTGCATAGATTTACAAGAAAGACGCTGAAATGAGCCATAGCTTAAGAAACCTGTTGGCTCAAGACTATGACAGCTGGTGTTGTAAATAAAATTCTTAAATAACTGTGTTCATTATTCTTACTCCAAATAATTCTTTGCCTAATAGTATTTGCTTGGAGATCAGGAATGACAGTCATGGGCTGCTTGGGTGAAATATAGTCTTGCTACTTGCACCATCGAAGAAAATGCAACAAGATCAAAAGTGATATCAAGAGGAGAAAACAGACTGAATTTCCTTCGTACAAACTCACCGGTCTGTCTGGCAAAAAGCGTTCCTCGTACACCTCTCGTATACTCCTATCTCTTCTGTACGTCACTGCAAAGAGTGAAACACGCTGTTAGTGAAGTTCTGCTCACTCCCTTGAGCAGCAATATTCCAATGAAACACAATCACTAGATAGGACAGAGCATATAATATATAGTCTAGACTTAATTTGATGACAACAACAGAACCACACAATTTTGTGATTTTTTAATGTGAAGTTATTCAGTGTGAATCTCAGTCCGGTGCAGACTGCAACACAAAGTCTGCTTTGGTAAATACTTTTACCATTACATGAAAAGCTTTAAAGTGTCCCAGTTTTTCCACGTGCCACTTGAGAGACTGTGTGATACATGTTCATGATTTGCTCACTTCAGAAATCCCTAAACTACTGTCAAATCAATGTACAGGAGTCAGAGGTTAATAACTTACTTTTTGACTTAAGGGCTTCTGAGGAAATAAGATCTTCAAAACAATCTGTGAAAAGATTTTAATGAAGTGTTAAAAATCATCACACGTTATGTGGAAATCTCTCTCATTTTCCTACAAGTGCAACAAAGTATAAAATAAGACAAAACAGTGTGGGCCGTTAAAAGTTTAATTCAGCCTTTGTGCCGACAGGTGTTGTGTCAAAAACTGATCCAGTTTATACTGCTTTTATCTGGGTCAGACAGTCATAAAATGCAAATACACAGAACTGAACATTTGTGGTGACAGTAAAGGCATGTCTTTGTGAAACTTGTAACTGAATAATTGTGACCAAAGCTATGTTTGTGCTTTACAGTGTAATCAGACGTCACATTAATGATTACAGGCAATATTACAGTATTGTTTCTGCTGTTTTGGCTTTATGCCTTCGATATGTCCTTGCTTATGTTTAGTAAACAGAGTGTAATGAACATGACTTACAGATGGGCTTTATATCTAAAATAAAAGGAAGGATATCTTTTGCAATCACCCTGCAGGTTATAGTCTTTAACAGTGAATGAAATAAGACAATTTGGTGCATTAATACCATTTCAGTCTCAATATAGGGGCTGCAATCACATTATGACAAGTGGCAAACTGCATTATGAGTTGCATTAGCAATTTCAACCGGTATAAACATCTACATTGATTATAACCCAGGGCACAGAGCAGGTTATATAATTTAGAGACATAAGGATAACTGCTCCCAGTGGTTTGCATCACTTTTTGTCACATCAACGGCTAAAAATATTTTCTGCAGACTAAGCTGCCCTCACGTTACGAGTGACTACAACTGGCCAGCAACATCTTATTCAACATAGCACACGTTAGATAACACACACGCGTTACAGTAACGAAACATTACAACATTTCCCCGGCTGATAAATATACTGGTAACTAAAGTAGGTTCATTTAGAACTGACTGCTAGCAAGGCTAATTACCTAGCAACCATTTATGAAGGAAATAGCCTCACGTTTATTTAATCTGCAGGCAAGTTAGCTCATCGACACTACCTCTTAAAAATCACAAATAAATGCAGGCGGCGGCTAACGGCCTCCTATATATTAAACGTATCCTAAATAAAAGCAAAGATAATCTATCTAATGCAAAATAGCGAAACAATCTCACCCTCCTCTGTGGTTTAGTTAGCTTAGCCTTTCCCGGTAGCTATATGGATAACTGCTAGTGTATTTACGGCTGACGCATATACGTCATCAGCATGCGACGCACAGACATGGCGCTTGTTTGCTAAATATTAGTTACAAATACGTTTTCACAGAATTCTGTAGTTTTAAGTAAATCCAAGTAGTATTTTAACGCTGGAAGCTGTGCCGGTGAGTCATTTAAAGAGTGCATTCGCTTGCGTGAAGGAACGTTAAAATGTCTAAAGGTTCAATTGAGTTATCAAGCTAGCTACGTAGCTGTTTTTTAAGCTAAGCTCATATGATCGTATTAGATATGAAACAACAACTGGAATTGATTTCTTTGTTTTGTTGTTCCACCATGGCTACTACCTTAGCAATCTAATGATTCCTCAATGTTTCGCCATGTTCATTCAAGTCAATATGCATCTAGACGCTTATGTGAACATATGGATACTTTTATTTCCTAGAGTGAGTAAGACAATTACAGATCATATATCTGCCTGTGCAGTTGAAATGTTGGGTATCTTGCCAGTCCTGCAATGGATAGAGGAGGTCAAACCTACTGCTTTGCTCACTCTCAAGTGCAGCTTTGATTAGTCTGAAGCATGCATCTTGATGCAGCCAGGTCATTATTTATGACATTTCAATAAGAAGAGATCACATTAAAGCAAAGAAGAAAGGGACAGGATGACACTGGAGTCTAGATGCCGGTGGTGGTCGAACAGAATTGACAGATGTCTAGTCTGATGGAGACTGGCTGGACATCTGGGCATGGTGGAGGAGTAAGAGGGTTGCACGTTCAATGACCTTTGAGGAAGAGTGACAAAGTTGCCATATATTGAAAGAATGAAGTCTACAAGCTGGTTGACTCCCAGAACACAGGCAGATAGATAATTGGAGGCGAGTGGCAAAAACTTCTTTGTGCAATCTTTATGTAGAATTATTAGACTAGGAGTTGTTATACACATTGTTTGTGGGTACAACCGCATGTGGGCATCTGGGAAGAGGAGTTTGTGGATGCTGAAAAATGGATTAGATAGAAACAGAGAAGAAGCTGCACTAGCAATAAGAAAGATAGAGGCAAAGTTTTCATATGGAGCAGAATTAAGGCATAGTGGCAAAGGCTATGAGACAGGAATAATAAAGAAAGACATTTACATTAGATTCAACAAGAGGTTGGAGAGGGGAGGCCACAGGGGAAAGCAGGAGACAAGAGTGCCTGATGAACAGAATAAGACTGGGACACACAAACCCGTTTCGACACTCATCATTAAGCATCTAACTGGAAATTGCGACCGCCACAGTCATATGGAAACTGTTTTTTTAATTTTTTTAAAAATTGTCTTAAATATACAAAAAATCGACAGCAGTTAAAGTTTTAACTGGAACATAAAGGAATTGAGATCAACAAATCACTCAGGAAATTCTTTTTTATGACATGTCTTCACTTATCTACAAAGCACAGGTTTAGTAACAAAGACTTAAGCAGTGTACAACACAACAGTTGGTTGCAATAGTGGCCTAAATGGTTGAAACAGTGGACTCATGTGGGTGTTTTATTTTGTCTTACAGTGTGTCCTATGCATCCACTATGAGTGGGGGTTTGGCACCAAGCAAAAGTACCGTGTACGTGTCGAACCTGCCATTCTCTCTGACCAACAATGACCTACACAAGGTAATTCATTTCATTGATGATGCATGTTTATTGTTGTTGTAAAAAGATGTCAGATATCCTTTTGTTTAACTAAAACATAAATAAGAGTCAAATTCCACAATTTTCTCCAGATCCTTACTGAAACATTTCACCTTGTGTCATTTCAGCTCTTTACCAAATATGGAAAAGTTGTAAAGTAAGTAACGGCTCCTTCTAGATCTGCGATGATTTATCAAAGAATCAATCAGCTATGCACTGATTAATTAATCATCTGGTATTTTGATAAGCTAATCAGCAGTTTGAGTCATTTTAAAGGAAACAAAAGTCTAAATTCTGTGATTACAGCTTCTTAAAATTGAATATTTTCAGGTTTCTGTACTTTTTTATGTTAGTAAACATAATATATTTGGCTTATTGATAAAACAAGACATTTGAGGATGTTATGATCAACATTTTCCACCATTTTTTGGATGATTTACAGAGCAAACAACTAATCAGTTGATCAAATATATAATTGCTCTTCACTCTGTTTTTAATATTAAATATTCTTATATTTATCTTAAAACAATGTAACAAAGTAGTCAAGGTTTCATAACCCGTTGGAGTCATTTATAGAACGTGATCCTTAATGCTGAAGTTTTTTTTTTGTATACCTGTTATTAACTATTGTATTTATTTCAGGGTTACAGTTGTTAAGGATAAAGACACTCGCCAGAGTAAAGGGGTGGCGTTTGTTCTCTTCCTGGACAGAGAATCGGCTCATAACTGTACTAGAGCAATAAACAACAAACAGGTGAGTTTGTGTAGTGATTAGTTTCCTTGTCCTGAATGTCAAGAAGCGTATGAAATAAAGTGCTTTTAATTTGAAATGCATTTGTTTTGTAGTTGTTTGGCAGAACGGTAAAAGCCAGCATCGCCATAGACAACGGGCGAGCGACTGAGTTCATTAGGAGACGGAATTACACCGACAAGTCGAAATGCTACGAGTGTGGGGTCAGTGCATATATGTTTGTCCTGCTAGAGTCAAAGGTTTTAGTTTTTTTTTTTTTTAATTACAATTGTAATTTCGGTATTTTCTGGATGAATTTTTAATAAAACATCTCAGGACACAGGACACCTGAGCTACGCATGCCCCAAAAACATGCTGGGAGAGAGGGAACCTCCGAAGAAGAAAGAAAAGAAAAGGAAGAGAAAGGCTCAACAACCTGAGCATGTGTACGTATTGGCAGATTTATTTAACAATATATTTATTAACAGTTTTTGTATGCATGTACGCATACATTACTGTTCAAACGTTTGGGGTTACCCAGACAATTTCATGTTTTCCATGAAAACTCACACTTTTATTCATGTGCTAACATAACTGCACAAGGGTTTTCTAATCATCAATTAGCCTTTCAACACCATTAGCTAACACAATGTAGCATTAGAACACAGGAGTGATGGTTACTGGAAATGTTCCTCTGTACCCCTATGGAGATATTCCATTAAAAATCTGCCATTTCCAGCTAGAATAATCATTTACCACATTAACAGTGTCTAGACTGGATTTATCATTCATTTAATGTTGTCTTCATTGAAAAAAAAAGCTTTTCTCTCAAAAAATAAGGACAGTTCTGAGCGACTCCAAACTTTTGAACAGTTATACATTTCCAGAGGGCCAAGAGCACTGACACAGTCAACTACTTGATCTGGACGGCTAAAAACGACAGTCTCTGTTTTGTTGAAACAAAGAAAATTAATGTCCAGCCATGATTTTAGATCATAGAGCAATTTAGTAATGGCTGCGATGAAACTGCAGTGTTGGGTCTAACTGGTAAATAAATCTGGACATCATCTGCAAAACAGTGAAAAGAAATGTCGTGTTTCTTAAAAAAATAACTGAAAAATGAAATTTAGGGATTTCACAAAAGTAATAAAGGGTCCCCACGCTTTCTCAAACAAATCCTCTCTCCTGATTTAATGAAATATTGTATAAGAGATTATGTCACAGTACATCTATATCTTTTCTTTTTTAGTGAGGAGGAGGAAGAAAGTGAAGAAGAAGGAGAAGACCCAGCCTTAGATAGTCTGAGCCAAGCCATAGCTTTTCAGGTAAGCGAGCAGAGTGAGGCAACAAATATACTCGTCGTGGATATTTCCAATTCAAAGTGTTGCATTATGAGTCACAAATTCTATTTTAGAGAGACTGACTGAGATCTCTTGCAGCATCCTTTCAAGTGCAACATAATGACTCAAAACAAGGAGAGAAATGATGAAATATAAAGGAAATGCTTTCATCAGTCGAGGCTGTGGAAACTTAAAGCTTCTTCACTCATTTAATGTTTTATCTGTCATTTTATTGTCGTTCAGCAAGCCTGTATTGAGGAAGAAGAGAATAAGCAGAAGAAACGAGCAGTTTCCTCCAAGGAGGACGACGCTCACGCTTCAACGTCGTCAGACTCCAGGAAACCAAGGATCAAAAAGAGCGCTTACTTCAGCGACGAGGAGGAGCTTAGTGACTAATAATGCACATGGACTACAGCAATGAAACTATTTCATGAATATGGATTTAGTTTTTAAGGTATGGGGGCGGATTCATTTCTATGCTTCTAAAAATCAGTATAAGGATTCTGGACAACAGAGTTCTGGGCTTGACCCTGCTGGTCTGTATGGAGTTTTCATATTTTTTATGTTGTTCCTGAGTTTTCTTTACATTCTCCGGCTCACTTCCACACTCCAGAGACATGCACAGGAGCTAAATTGGAGATTCTAAATCGGCTGTGAGTATCCATAGTTGTTCGTCTCTTTATGTTACCCCAATTTTCACCCAGTGACTCAACGCTATATAGATAAAGCAGGTGTAGTTATGGATGGATGTATAATAGTTCTTGGGTTAAATCTGCTGGTGTGTCGTGTTTCTTGTTATATCAGTCAATAAAATATTTCTTAGTAACAAACCAAATCTTGAGTGAGGTACCACTGAAGGTATATTACCTGAAGAATACAATGAACACGACACAAAATGCAGCCGATTCCATAATACTTTATGTCCTATTTGACATGCTTAAGCTTAATTATATTCCCAGGTTATATAGAGGCCATTTCATGTCATCAGCAGCACATGCAAAGGCCTAGAGTGGTTTCCTGCTGACATTCAAGCCGTAGCACAACTCAGAAGTTGTCAGCTCTCACATAATGCCTAAAACAAAAGAATTATGTGAAGCCACGAAGGCAGCCATCTTGGCACTGCTGGAAATTGGCATGAGTGAGAGACAGGTAGCCAAAAAACTGAAGATCTGCAAGACAGATGTTCAAACTACCAAATTGCTAGCTGGTCGCGGCAGGAAACACCCATCAGATGACCATCACTCATCCATTTCTGTGTCAGGAATCGTCGTCAGACCTCCAGGGACCTTAAAAATGAGTGGACACTGTGGAGAAATGTGACAGTTCAAAACTGACTTCCTGAAGCTGGTCTGAAGTTACACAGGGCAGGAAGAAGCCCTTCATCAATGAAAGGCAGAGGAAAGCCTGGTTACTCTTTACTGGGGATCACAAGGATTGGACTGTTGATGATTGGACTAAGGTTCTCTTCAGTCCATCCATCCATCCATTATCTATACACCGCTTAATCCTCATTAGGGTTGCGAGGAGTCTGTCCCAGCTGACTCAGGTGAAGGCAGGGGACACCCTAGACAGGTTGCCAGTCTGTCGCAGGGCTACATACAAAGACAATCACTCTCACACCTACGGGCAATTTAGAATGATCAATTAAACTCAGCATATTTTTGGACTGTGGGAGGAAGCCGGAGTACCTGGAAGAAAACCCACGCATGCACAGGGAGAACATGCAAACTCCATGCAGAAAGATCCCGGGAAAGCCAGGACGCGAACCAGGGATCTTCTTGCTGCAAGGCGAAAGTGCTAACCACTACGCCACTGTGCAGCCCTGGTTCTCTTCAGTGATGAATCCAATTTTCAGTTGATGCCCACTCCAGCCAACTTACTGGTTAGGAGGAAGTGTGGAGAAGCTACAAACCAGACTGTCTGCCCCTACAGTAAAACATGGAGGTGGATCAGTGATGAGCTGGGGTTGTTTCAGTCTGGATGGAACTGGGCGAATGCAACTGTGTGAAGGGCCAATGAACCAGGTCATGTACAGGGCTACTCTTGAAAACAGTCTTCTTCCATCAGCTGGAAAACTCTTTCCTGCCTCCAGTGACTGGATTCTCCAACAAGACAGTACCCCTTACCACACAGCAAGGTCAGTTAAAGCCTGGATGGAGAAACAGAACACCGGAACCATACCTTGGCCTGCTCAATCACCAGCTCTAAATCCAACTGAAAACCTGTGGAAAATCATCAGATGCGAAATGGAGAGCCACAATCCCAAAAACAAAGCCAATTTGTTTGAATTTGTGCAACAGGAATGGGCTGCTGTGACAGCAGAAGAGTGTCAGAAGCTGGTCAGTCATCAAAAGAATGGCAATGCAATCAAGTACTAACTCCTGTATGTATCATGTGACTAAAACAGACAGAAAAGAAGACATGGAATGCCTAAAAGCACTGTTTTGGGGAGCACAATGCCATAGTTATTGATGTAAGAACTTAAGTGATTTTGGTTATTATCAAGAAATCCATGAAAAATGTCTGATATCAGCTCTTAAATAAAACTCCTATGAGCTATTTTGTTATCATTATATTTGTCCAAACAAATGTACTTTTAGTTGTACCAGGCATTAAAATGAACTAGAAATTGAAGAAAACAAAGTTGGTCTCATAATTTTTTCCGTGACTGTAGCTGAGCACAAGGTTTTGTATTTTACAAAGATTTTATCATTATACACAAATAACATAAGATTGTGTGTGTATTATACATAATACACTTTAAAAATAGAGCATTTATTACACATTTTACACGAAAAAGACAGCAAGGTTTGCCTCTTCTTTACCAGATACATAAATGAATAAACAATGAGTAAAACTGTATTGAGCCGCTCTTAATAAATTGACATTGTATGGAAATCCAAGAGCTAAAATGCTGCAGCTGGGCTCCCTCTGCAGTAAAATCCCTTCTACTGGAGCTAATGGAGAGATTCAGCTCGGTTGTCCTTGATCTAAAAGGTGTGGGAACCCCTGGCTGCCTCGTCTGCTCGCTTGGAAAATGTGGTTTTTTGATGCCCGCTTGCGTCAGCACGCAAATAAAGGCAGGGATTTCCCCGATGTTCAATGCGCCCGTGACATAAACTGCTTTGGGATTTCTGCAGTCTGCGCGGAAAATGCGAAAGATGCGGAGATTTGAAAGGATTCGCGGCACAGTGATCTGATTTGAGCGGCAGCACCACATTGCCGTAGACGCAGAACATTAGTTACTGTGGGTTTTGATGCGTTCATGTGCTGTCGGAAATTACACATACAGATTTCATACCAAGGATGGATGATTGCCGCTTCAAGAAAATAGCAATAAAAAAAATACATATATATTATTATTATTTTTTCTCAGTATCAATACTTTTCACTTTCCCACTCTAGTTTTACTTTAGCTTATGCATTTTCAGTAACATATTGTACAATATATTTTTGCTTTCCTTACGAATCTGCATTTTTTTTATTCCATTTTAAAGCAGTATCTGGCAAAGGAATTTCCATCAGGATTAATAAAGTTTAATCTTATCTTAGCTTATCCTATTACCCTATCCATGTCCATTATGCCATAACTGTACATGTAAAGGGTATACATAGTCTTTGTTATATCTTTATTTTTATCCTTTTGTATATCTTGTTTCATTATTATTATTATTATTATTATTATTATTATTATTATTATTATTATTATTATTATTATTATTATTATGCTTTATTTGGATCTAGCTGCTGAGACTTTTCCCAGTGAGGGACAAATAAAGTTCATCTTGTCCTACTTTGAATGAATAAATTGTGTAACCAGGACGTGATGTTTAATTCCAGATTGTGCCAGTTACTGAAATCACTAACTCATAAGAGGAGAAACCTGCATCTAAAAATGACTGTATGTCATATTTTAAACCAAAGAGCTACCCTTTTAGTCTGGATTTTGATTGAGTAGTTATTTATTATGAATATTTCTGTATTTATTCACTTATTTACACATTTTAGTCTATTCAGTGGATTGTTTATTACTTCACTTTTATTTATTTTACAGTTTAGCTGTTTTTAAATTAATTTGGACTACATTTTTATTTTTATTATTTGTTGGCCTTATCTAATCTTATCTGTTTCCTCAGTTCCTCAATCTTTGTGTTTTTAGTGCGTTTATAACATGATTGTGTGGTAATTTTTGTGTTTTGTTGTGTTACATTTCATTTGTATAACAAGTGTTACATAAATAAAGTCTGACTGATTCAACGATTTAGAAGAAGACAAAGGTACTGCCAGGTCGTATTTGTCGTGATAACCTACTGATTGTGGCTGTTCAGCAACCTTAATGCAGTCGTAGTTTTACAGAGTGTCCGTGAAGGCGGCATTGATTCATCAAGAGGAATGTCAGCCTCGGGAAGTAACCCGTCCTCTGATTGGCCGCGGACGAGCCACGTGACCATCTCCCAAGCGGAGTTTCCACGACAGCTGGAAGCCGAGCGGCACAGGCGCATCGCGTCTCTGCTGAAATTATTTGAAAATAGCCGGACTTCTGCTCGTCGCAGCACCTCCAGATAAACCCCGGTCTGGCATGGGCGACAAGAGGAGTCCCACAAGGTAAGAGCCGGATGTAGGTGCGAAATATTGTCGCTTTTAAAGGGGGGAAGAAGAAGAAGGAAAGGAGGAGGAGGAGGAGGGGAGCGGACATCGGCGAGCGCTCGGCGGGGAGAGAGAAAAAAAATTCTCCACGGTCTCTCCCCCTCTCTCTCTCCCTCTCCCTCTCTCTCTCTCTCTCTCTGTATATATATATGTGTGTGTGTGTGTGTATTTGTGTGTGCGCGCGTGCGAGAGAGGGGGGTTTGTGCGCGCGCGCGTCGGTGTTAAAACCTCATCGCCAATTACAGTGTCGGATCAGCGCGCGCTTGCAGATGATTTCCTAAATCCTGTAGGCTTCACCCAGATGTTTGCTATCGATAGCATTCGAGAGCTGAACTCAGTCCTCCCCCCTTTCCCCCCCTTCCTCCTCTTTTCTCATTATTTAAAATCTAATTCTCTTTTTTTTAGTGTTTTGTTTTTGCATTTATTGTCTTTTTTATTGTTATTTTAAAGGCCGAAGCGTCAACTGAAGCCCTCCTCCGACGAGGGGTTTTGGGACTGCAGCGTGTGCACGTACAAGAACACAGCTGAGGCTTTTAAGTGCATGATGTGTGATGTCAGGAAGGGGACATCAACAAGGTAAGGAAATGGATTTACGTTTAGCTTTTGGTGGCTTTTTTTGCACTAGAAAAAGGGGGGTTGGACTCACTATCACCCCCCTTTTTTCTAACATTTAAAAATGGATTAAGATGTTTGTTTATTTGTCACCTTCTTGTACACAATTCAGACAGTAAACAAACACACTACTTCTAGTTTTCTGCATTTTATCTGCATCCTCAAAAGGCAGTGCATTAGTCTCCATGTTCTTGATGTTGACTGTGACCTCAGTGAAATGAGGAAGAGGGATGGCTCCCTTTTTAAACATCCATCTGGTTGCCCCGGAGATATTTGTAAGAGACAGGGGCAGCATTGGGAGCTCGATGCCTCTTATAGCTATGCACATGACCTCGAATACAGGTACTCAAGCATACAAATACACAGCAGGAAGGAACACACACACACTAAAGCACACTGCACGTCCTCTGTGCCTGTGGCTGATATTTCCCCTGACATCAGTGATTTGAGGCAGGAAATGACTGTTATTCCTGAGTGGCACTCATTATCAGGAGGAAAATGCAACGAAAAGAAAAAAGGGGGTGACGGAGAGGAAGTGTAGCCGCCTGTAGGAAACGGCGTGTGTTGTTGTTGCAAGATCTCCATCTTTAAAGCCAATTATCTGCATTAACTTTTTGATTCAACCACACCAACAATGGGATCAGTGCAGTTGTCGGCTTTGATGCTTTTGCAGAATTGTGGTGCTCTTTTGTGCACTTGTGTTTATTTCTGTGTGTGTCTGTGTGTGTGTGTGTGTGTGTATGTGTGTGGGAGGGCTAGTTGTGAAAAGAGGTTGTCAGAGCAGCTGCCAGACAGACAGCCACAGCTCATTACTATGCAACAGCTTAATCAGCCTGCTGTCATCAGACACACACACACACACACACACACGTACAGATGCACACAACATGCAAATTTTACACATGACTGCATACATATTTGTACACAAACGCGCACACAGACTCACAGGCATAATCACACTCAAGTGCACGGCGGCTGCTCACAGAGCGATTGAGTAGCAGACGCGCTTTTATCACTGGGTCCAGCTTATTTTAGCCAAGCGTTGATTGTTGAGGACACTTTGGTGCGTTTCTGTAAAAACAAGCGGCGTGCAGCTTTGCCAAGAACCTGTCTGAATCCTCATGTCACCAAAAGCAGTAGCATCCTTTGTCTTCCCCATCTGGATGTCTTTTTTTTTTATTTTTTCTTGGAGAAGTTGGCCGGGACACAAGAGAGAGAATTCCTCACTGCACCCCTGACACTCTGAGACAAATTTAGAAAGTGTCCGTGAGAAGGTCTTATTTAATGTTAATAACCTTCTGCTTTCCTAACTGCAGTGCCGCAGAAATGTGTTACCTCGCAGAAGGCCACACATGCACCAAAACATGGGCTAATGCTGCAGCAAAATGGCCACACAGGTGGTCGCAGCTGTTAATGACCAAACACAACAGACAAGTGGATTTCTCAGCGAGCAAGCCGAAGGTGCTAAAGGGCAAACAACATGCAGAATATAAATGCGGCGCACGGCAAATTCCCTCACTGGTTGCTAAACAAGCATGACTGAGCTATTGCTGTGCAGTAATGAATTAATGTTTCACATGGGGATGGAGCGTCCAGTGGGGAGAGGAAGTGTCCAGCAGCCTGAAGGTCACAGCCGATGTGGGTTCTGTGGAAGTGGCTTAAATCAGCTTATCATACTTTAAGAGCAGTAACTTAGCACAGAAAATGTCACTTGGCCCGGAAGGATCTGTGTCTTTTTTGGCAAGTACTAGAGAACATTTTAGAATGAGGTAGAGAAATAATTTAGAGTGAGGAGTCTTTGCATGTAGATAGCTGTCAAGCAGATCAAGATAAATGTTTTATGAAGGCAAGGTTTAGCGGATCTCACGGCCCGACGTGGAGAGATGATCTACTGCGGAGGCCCAAAGCCGGCAGGCTGATTGAAAGCCCGCTGTTGAGGCGGTGAGTTTGACTGCAGACAGGGATACATCAGCAGAATTGGAGTCGCTTATCGGAGGAGGTAGAGTAAATGGAAGCGCGAGGCAGTTTGACAAAGTGGGAACCGGCTGATGTTCTACAAATTCTGTCAGCAGCATGGAAACTTGTATTTCTAGGAAGTCAAATTTGAAGAAGCAAAAGTGGGACCTGTGTTTGTAAAGCACAAACCGAAAGATTTGTTTTAACATTCTCTCTGTGCTGCCATTTCTAGAAAATAACAGACGCTCTCACTGCAGACCTGATGCAGCCATTTCTGCAGATTAATATGGAAAAATAAGGTTGCTCTTCTACTGCGTGCTGCTAGCTTACAGTATTTAATTAAAGTGGTCTTCGAGGAGCTTTGGGATCACAACACATCATGCAGTCTCATTACTTTAAGACTTTGCTGAGAAAAGTGGGAGAGACATTTTATCTTCCTGCAACTCTTTGGGCTCAGTCCCAGCCTTTGAAAACAGGCGTGATAGATGATAGAAGTCACGGTGCAGAGGCTGTTTGATAAGTGAAGTGCAAGGTCATGGGTTTGATTCCCACATTAGCTTAAATACTCAACACTAAGCAAGGCACTGAAGGTCTCCCAGTGCACCCATTAGGACTTGTCCTGGATTAGAGTGTCATCCTAATGCCTTAAGTATACAATGAATGGTGAGACATGTTTCAGAGTGTTTGGAGTAAAAGCTTAAAATCATGTCGTGAAGTGCTGCTGACAGCTGTTAAACCTAAACATAGTGCTCAGCCAAATTGTACTGAGTATAATAGAGCAGTGTGTGACCTTCTCTGGTGTCTGAACCACCTGCATCTGTTCACTGAGCTGAGCTCTGACAAGTCAGACCCACCAGGGAAACGCTCAGCGTTCAGAAGCCTGTTTGGCAGCATTATATTTCTGCAGGTCAGGACAGTGAGCTCCATCATGTTCCTATTAGTTCTCGCTTGTTTGTGTTCATCCTCGCTCTACCTTTATCTCTGAAAGATTGGTGTTTGCCTTCTCTATGTCTCTCCCTTTCTGCGTCTCCCTCTATATCTCTGCTCAGGGATTGAACTTAACCCAGGGCGTCTCTCTGTGACAGGATGACTGATGTGCTGGCTTCGTCAGCTCCACCTAAACAAGCACAAGCCATTCTGGCTGGCTGGGAACCTGTCAGCATTCGTCTGTTTAGATGTTGTTTTATCATCCTCCGCAAAAGCTCACCCTCACAGTTCATGTGCAGTCCACACAGTAGAAACTGGGCTGTAATTGTGCAGTTGGCTCAGCTGCAGTCGGTTCGCCCGGTGTAAAAATGTAGCTTTCGGTATGACTAGTTTAGAATTTTTCCTGGAGGGATCTAGCATGTTGTAGTGTAAAGATACATTTAAAAAGCACGGCGAAAGAGCAGTAAAAATGCAAGATAATATGCACGCTAGCTGTTTGTCTGACAGTTATTTTCTTCATGGATCACTTATTTCAGGAAAAAATAGTGAAAAATGTCCCATCAATTTCAGAAAGTTCAACCTTCAAACATGTTATGTCTCACAAACACTCCAGAACCCCAAATACAGAATTTACAATGATGCAGAACAGAGAAAACACATTTTCTGTACCCAAATACTCAAGACATTATTTCAGCTTCACTTAAAGACATAAAAACAGTATTCTGTTGCTGATATTGGTAATGACATTTTTGACACATCTGCACAAACTCAGTGGATCCAGCCGGTGATTGCTTTCAGTCGATATCCATTATAAACATAAGATAATGATCAACCCGCTGGGCCTGTCTGATTATATAAAACAGAGATTGTGAGTCACAAGTCATGAGAGTTGCGCAGACAATCATCACAGTGGATGTTGGGTCAAAATCACTTTTGAATGCAAAAAGAAATTAAAATGTTATTTATCTTGCAAAACAGCTGCATGGATAAAAATGAGCGCAACTGCAATAGAATAATAATTTTAAATGTATAAATTATACATAAAAAGTGCTTCCTGAGGAAAAATATATCCATTTGAAATGCACAGAGCAAAATGTGAATTAGCTTTTATTTATATATTATTTCATTGCCTGAGTACATATTTATACTTGCAAGACTTGACTACTTTATTGAATAGTTTGGCGATCAAACCAGATACCCAATCATTATGTCTCCATTAAGCATATATTAGCGTGCAAGGTAGCTTAAGGTAAGAGTTTCCCACATCTCCATGTTCTATAGTACTTTTTTCCATATCAGAAGCAAACTGGTTCTTTAGCTGCCAAAGTGTGAAGACAAAGAACCACACAACCAGTGTTTACCCCCATTTGGCTTCTATTGTCATTTCTATCATGCATTTCCCTCTCTGATTACACATAACAGCTGCAGCTAATAGAGAGCAACACCTCCCTGTAAGTTGCTGATAACGAAGTAGCTGGGTTTGTTGTCATTGCTCTGCAACACCTTTGATGTGTAACTTTGAGTCACGTCTTCTCAGGAAAGTCTTACGAAACACATCAAGGCGTCCTTCCTGTGTGTGTTTTTTGATTTTGAAAAAAATACAGATGAGATCATCGGAACAGGTGACTGCAAGCTGGTATTCATTGAAAAAACTGAGCTGCAGCAATAATGATTGATGCAAATTGTGCTTTTTGATTGGTTGCACGCATGTGAAGCAGACTACATATCAGTAATCAATGTCTTGTCATCCCCTTTAAATGATTGCTTCCTCTAATACGTGACACAGTTGGCTCAGTTTGTGTGGGTTACTGGTATTAACGCACACACAGCATATGAACACTGAGCGCACACCATGGACAATGGAGCTGGCTGTTATCACGTCACTGTGGCTCAAGATTATGGCTACGTGATAAGCCTGTAATTACTGCAGCGACACTGATGCATGACATACTGCTCCGTGTGTGCATGCGTGTTTGTGTTTGTGCAGGCCGGCGCTTTGTGCGAGGGGAGAATGTAGCATAGTGTGGCTAGCGGGCTGTAGAAGGTGTCATAAACCACAGGACATGGAAAGCCATCTGTCTCTCCGTTCTACACAAACACGCGCAGACACACACACCCGGACACAGTGTGTGTAATGTACAGGCAGGGAAAGACATTAATCATCAGGTTGGAGGAGCTCCCAGGAGCAGCATACAACCTGCTGATAGAAAATCTGACACACACACACGCACCGCTCGCACACACCTACACATGGATTGAGGCTGTTCAACAGGGCATAAAATAAGCTATTTCACAATGATCTTACAATCATCACAGAACAGTGAGATGAGATTTGTTTATAGCAGCACGCTCTGGTGCTTATTTGCAGTCCATCAGCTGTCCTGTGGGCTGTTTGCTCATCACATAATGTACCCGATAAATGATAGCACGAAGTCCAAACATCTGCAGACTTCTGTGCTGATATGATTTGGATGCTACTCATTACCAGTGCAACTTTAAAAAAGGAAATGGCTGGAATGAATTGCCAGAGCTGTTCTGTCATGACAAGAGAGGCCCTTTTGAACCCTAAAATTCCAAGACCATGAATCCTGTGAAGCATTTCAAAGCAAGACACGTGTTCCTGAACCTACATTATTCTCTCCTATCTGTATAGACCCCTTATGCTCTGGTACAGTTCAGTTTGGTTCAGTCTGGTTTCAGTTTCTGAGATGTATTTCTTAAATTATTGTCTTTTATTGTCTTACATGAGAGGCAGTGAAGTGTCTTTGGGTTTTGTTTGATCAAAATTCTCAAGAGACGAGCAGATTAATCAAGAAAATATGCACAAGATAAGTCAATGAAAATAGTTACCTAAACAACACCCCAAATGTCCTGTCACAAAGCTGAAAACTGGCCTTTTTTTTGTAAATTATAATTCAGTATGCAAATTATGTCATTCTGTGGTCTTGCAAACTGAATATCTTTGTATTTTGAACTGGTCAAACATTTGAAGATGTAACCTTTGTATATAGGACATGATAACATTTATAATTTTGGGAAAAACCGAATTGAAAAAAAATATTCAGACATATGCTTGCAGTGTCAAAATTATCATCCATCCATCCATTATCTATAAACTGCTTAATCCTCATTAGGGTTGCGGGGAGGCTGCAGTCTATCCCAGCTGACTTCGGGCGAAGGCAGGGGACACCTGGACAGGTCACCAGTCTGTCACAGGACTACACATAGAGACAAACAAGCACACTCACATTCACACCTACAGACAATTTAGAAAGACCAATTAACTTGAGCATGTTTATAAACTGTGGGAGGAAGCCGGAGTACCCACAGAAAACCCACACATGCACAGGGAGAATATGCAAACTCTGTGCAGAAAGATCCCATGTCGGGACTCAAACCAGGGATCTTGTAGCTGCAAGGCAACAGTGCTAACCACCGAGCCACTGTGAAGCCCCAAATGACAGAATATAGAGTTTAAAATCTAAATTTAAATGATGTGCAGTCACAGCGAGCAGTGCAGAGGATCACCTGTTTGTCCACCATGGCCGCAAAATAACAGCCTCGTAATTTAAATGCCTGTCGAATCTGTTACATATGAAAATTTTACTGTGCAGCTCTTAGCACGTTAAATTTTTTATCTGTTTTTCAAAGCACAGGCCAACAGTGGGAGAGCCTGAGGTCAGCGGGTGCATCAGAAGGAGGGAGGAGGAGTGCAAATGGGCAGAGAAGTGAGATAGCGGTAGACGACATGTGTGCATGTGTGTGTGTTTATGACATATTTGAGAAGGGGTCAGCCAGAGTTCTCCTGTCAGTGAAATGTGTGTTTGTGAGGGAGCAGTGGCAGCATTTCTGTTTTTCCAGCCGCCACGTTCTGCAGGATGAGGCACGCTTGCCTTTGACTTGCAATTAAACTGTAAAATTGTGAGCTAGAGCGGTTGTGAGTGAGATTTATGCTCATTTAGTTTAATCAAATGTAAGAGGGACGATGGTACAGTGTCTTGCTCTTATGCTGTGGAAATTTAACAAGGATCATATGATCATAGTTAATGAAATTTAGGCAGAATTGAGCTGGAAGGAAACCTGTAAAAAGAGTGAGTGACTGCAAGAAAAGACTATATTATAAACCAATAAACTGGCTGTGTAGAGCGGTTACGCTCTTTAAATGTTTTCCTGATCGCATTCTGCAAATTGAAAAAATAAAGGCATTGTGATTAATATCCATTCTTCTCTTTTTTCTCCCCTTTCAAGGAAATAGAATTTTGTGTGTTTAAGCCCTCCTCGTAACGTCCTAATTTCCCAGTGTGGGACTCCATTAGCTGTTGTAGAATGGACGCCGTGAGTGGAGCAAATATCGACTGGAAGTACTGTTCCAACACGCAGTATTAATGTCAGAAAGAATAGGCCGTTACATTAGGCGCAGAAATTCTTTTTGGAATCAATAGACACACACTCAGCGTCCAAAGGGAGGACAGTAGTGAAAGTCTAAGTGCTAAGATAAACACCATTTGATTGGGTTAACAGAGGCAGCTCTGTTTAGACCTGCTGCTTTGTCTCTCCATAATATTAGGTTGTCTGTCTCCTCTTTCACCCCCAGGTTATTGAGCTGGCTCTATTAGTGAAAATCAACTTCACTGTAATATGTGGAGGAAGATTGGGTGTACAAAATATGTTGATAGTTGGCCCTGTTTGCAGGAAAAGATCATTTTAAGCCTCAGTTTCTTGATTTTATTTAAGCAGCTGTAACTAGCACTCATTTGCTTCATTGATGAGACATTAGTAATTCATTTGTTACAATAAATAATCCTACAATGATATCATCAACTACATTCATCCAGCACAAACCAAAAGGAGTTTACAGTTTGTCCTGAGGGCAGGATGGTCGATTCTTTGGTCACTGTTTTGTGTCTCAGTAGATTTAGACCACCGGACACTGCTAAGTTGCTTAGAGGAGGATTGAGGTAAAAGATGTCAAGGAGAGCAGCAAATTACTCGAACTGGGAACAGAGGACTTTGAGAAGCCTCTGCCTTTATTTAAAAAGGTGTCAGCAGTTCCACAGCATCTTGCTGACAAGACAGACATATTAGAGGATCTCTACATCTCCTCCTTATCAGACAGTTATGTAGGCCAAGAGACCCATTTGCATTTCACTCTACCCTTGCTAGCATCACTGCAAGTACTGTGAAGGCAGTGATAACTCAGGAAAAAAAAGTCTCTGGGAGAGACTCTTTGAAGCTGGGCCCCAATTTAGGTCATCCCAGAATTGTTAAACAACAGCTTTGCCCTTAGAACAAGACAGCAGACCAGCAGCTTCCCTTTATGCATTTCCTCTTAGAAAATGAGGGAGAAGCCTCTAAATTAAACTAAATAGGCCACCAAGGTTCATTTTGGCAAAAAATGTGGTACAATGCGCCATAACACTTGTCCCAGGTGCTCAAACTAATTCTGTGGATGGATTCTGTTAGGTTCAGCACACTGTGTACTTGTACTGTGTTACACTTTTATAATTACATCAGGCAAGTGGACATTTTTCATGTAGCATCTGGAAACCAATGTTTTGTAATTGCAATACTTCTGAAAGGGTTCACACAAAGGTTAGAACACTTGAAACTATGGTACAGGTTTGTAGTATGAGCTTAAGCACAGTGCTTAGCATAAATTCTGAGATATATTTCGCAAGGTACGGAAATGGTGCCTGTTTTTGACATCTAAATGGCCGTTGTTCAAAGGATCTAATGTGAAAATTATAAAAAGCTGGTAGAGCGAGACTGGCTGAATTATGAAACATGTTTTCAGTGTTAATTTTTTTTAGCTCCAATTACAAATATTGCTAAACAGGCCTGAGAAAACACTGTGTTCTCATTATGCCCTCATGCTTCATCTGCTCATTGCCGTGTGTGTCTGCATGCGGCACATTTTCACACACATGCAGTCATGTGCATGCGCGTAAATGCACCTCAGGGGATGTGTCGTCTGGTGATTGCATATGTTTATTAAAGCATGCATGCATCTTCACGTAGACCCGCTGTTGATTTGTATGCATCTTTTAGCTCAGTTTCTGCATACCGTGGTGCGCTTTGGTGCATTCATACGTGTAACTGTGTCTGTGTGTGAATGTGTTTGTGTGTGCATGCAAAATAAGGCACTAGATGTGTAGACGGTTTCAACAGATGGCCTTTTCAACATACTCGCCTCTCATCTAGAGCTCTTGCCAGCCCCAAAACACACATACACACACACACACACACACACACACACACACACACACACACACACACACACACACACACACAGTCATGCACAGAAATTCGATCACAACTCACTGTTGCCAAAGCAGTTGCATAATGCATCATTTCTGAGACAGCAGACACTCATAAAGGATGAAGATGTGACTGCGAGGAGGAACATTTGGTTAACTGTTCCACTGTATTGCATATCGGGTCTATGTTTAGCAGTTTGTGAAGCCTCTGTATGGGATTGTATCATCAGGCTTTTTGTCTGTCATCAAGAACAAACTAGAGGTTAATTATTCTTTTGCAAACGACAGTGGCCAGTTCTTAAATAGCCATAATGACAAGTATGATTATACCCTAACAGAAGCCACAGACACAACTGACAGTAATCTTGGATCGGAAGCTATTGAGGGATGATGGGCTTGAATGCTTGTCGAGTAAAGAAGTGGCAGGTGACACCATTTATGGCTGTCTACACCCTCCAGTGGGAGTTAAATGGAACATGGACTGCAGTACTCGGAAAATGGACTTTTCAAATTTGGGAGGAAAGGGGAAAACATCTTGGGAGTGTCGTTTAATAAAAATGTGACATACTGTAGTTGAGGTCAGGGCTGGCATCACTTTTCTGTTTTTTATAGAGCGTCACCATTCTTAGTTTTGTGGATCTCTTTGTAAGTAAGCCCCTTGTTTTGGAAAAGCATGCAAGCAGAAAACGACATATATATATATATACTAGGGGTGTAATGGTGCTGAAAATTCACAGTTTGCAATTTGCCTCAGCTTTAGAATCATGATTAGGTTCGACAAAATGCATAACTTTATCAAAAAAAAATTGGGGGAAAAATTAAAATACAGTGAAGTGCCTAACTGGTCATAGTTCTTGCTATAACCGTTAACGCAGATGCTGCATACTGTCAATAAGAAAACACTGAGCTGTTTACTCTCGAGTATGAAAGACATCAAATAAAAAGTCAATTTAAGCTTTACACAGTATTGTTTTTGCCGTCATTGGGCATGAATTTTATAAAAACCTTTCAACATGTTGTTATTCAGGTGGTCTTAGAGGAAACTAGACTTCTGTACCTCCTCAGGCTTTAGAAAATCGAACCCATGGTGTGAGGCTTTAGCCAATCACAGGTCTGTGAAAATTATACTTGCTGTTTTACAAATGAAAAATGTGCTTGCACGCTTGTTCAGATGCTGGAGTGCCTGAAGTCCTGTTGGAAAAGTTGATATTCCAGCATTAGCAACTAGAGCCTACGCTGCAAACAACCCCCCAAAAAGGGAGCACAGACTTGTCAAAAAGAGAATCTGTCAATAAACATGATAAAACACGTCAATATCAGTGAAACATTTCAGAGATGGAGAGAACTTGGCAATTGTAACATCCTCAAGTTGCATTCCAAGCTTGCCATTCTTCTCATGTACTAACAAGCTGCTGCCATCTTTAGAATAAATGCTGTACAGGCCTGCATGATGCTGAGAATACAAGACCATCCTGTAATTTTTATAGAATCTAAGCTATTTAACAGCTCTGGGATCACAATCACAGCTGATATAATTGAAATAAATGAGTAATAGGCATGGTTATAGTAACATTACAAAGTTAGTGCTGCGTGCATGTGTGAAGCACATGCATATGCCTGTATTCAACTGCTAGGGAGGGTTGCAGGCAGAAGGCTGTGTCTTCAAATTCTGGTGATTATATGTTCATATACTTTGTCCAATTTTCCCAGAGTTTTGCCTAATGCAGCTTTAAAACAAGCACATTATATTCATAAGAACTTAAATTAACCATTAAAACCAGCAATTTCAGTTTGAAAACTGCACAAAGCCATGCTGCCTTTCGCTCTTTGCAAAGAGGACAGCAATGTTTGAAAATTGGAATTGTCATTGACCACAGTGACTTTGGGTTTTGGTCAATTGACACATATAGTATGAACACAGTACAGACTCTGACTGCACAGGAACACTGATTAAAACTAAATGTGTAATGTGAGTTAAAGCATCCTACACAGTAATTGAACACAAGTATATGCACAATAATAGATGGACAGTAATTTCATATCAACTGTATCAAACTGAGCTGTAAGGGACAAAAACATCCACTGTTACACCCTTAATACACACCTGTTACGTATTCACACTTGTAATTCCTATTGCAGCTTTGCATTCACTAAAACAGAGCTTATCTTGTCAGTGTGCACCCTGTGAGCGCTAGAACAAGCCCATACAGGTGTATTGCATATCTCACAGATGGCTGAATCCTGGGTTTCATTCTGAATGCACTCCGCATGTGTTGCCACTTGCTGCCGGTGTTAAGAACACTTCAGCAGCACCGTCCTAACCAGCACTGGCAGTGATTATTGGCTCTTGATTACGGTGGTGCACTAGCAAGAAGCCATGTGTTCACTGTGATTTTCCCTCTCATTAATCTGCCACACTCTGTCTCTCCTTCTCCCTCTCCCTCTTCATGTCTCTCTTCGCCCTCCAATCCTCCTCTCCGCCGATCAGGAAGCCTCGTCCCGTCTCCCAGCTCGTCTCTCAGCAGCAGGTAACGCAGCAGTTCGTGTTGCCCTCGCAGCCCAAAAAGGAAAAGAAGGAGCGAGTAGAGAGGGAGAAGAGCGACAGAGAGCCGGCGCTCAAGAAGAACAGTCACAAGAAGATGAGGTAAACAAGCTGACACCAGGTTGTGGGATCAACAGGAATCGGATATTACAGGGATGCATGAAACAACGCTAGGAAATATAGATGCTGTTTGTATTGCCACCTGGAGTTAGGCTGTCATATTTCATAAAGCACTTCAAGTGGAAAGAGTGGGAAACACCAGAAATACATTTCAAAGCACCAGCAGGGAGATTTTCAGTGTCATTGCAATGAAAAGATGCTTTTCACTTTGGGTAAATTGAATCCAAGATACTATTTTGCATTTGTTTGATGCAGCTACAGGCCTAATTACTTCAAAATCTCATGCAGGATTTTACAAACCTAATTTGTATCCTCAAAACAACCAATTCTAATCTTCAGATCTTGTTGTTTTTACTTCTTTTTTCTGTCCACTCATCAGGCCGAGATTAAAAAACATCGACCGGAGCAGCGCCCAGCACCTAGAGGTGACGGTTGGGGACCTGACAGTCATCATAACGGACTTTAAGGAGAAGGCCAAGCCCTCGTCCACCTCGGCCACTTCCTCCAGCTCCACGTCGTCGGCCGACCATCACAGAGAGAACGGCTCCAGCTCAGAAAACACAGAGAAGGGCCTTTCCTGCTCCTCCTCACCGCGAGGAGAGGGGAGCTCGGTCAATGGAGAGTCTCACTGAGTCAAAACCTCCACATCTAGTCTCCACCTACATCTCATCTGCAAGTCCACAGGTCACTAGTGGAGCAACCTGCCTCTACTTTAGAGCTGCACAACAATGACTAAAAACTTGTCATTTTTGGCTTTCATTCTTTTGGATATCTCAGTTTCAGTAGGAATTTTGACTAGTCAGATTTGGCGAGTTTAATCAGTTGAAAGATTTTCCACAGCAGTGGACTAAGAAAGCAATATTAAACACCTTTTTTTGTGTTGGAACCGTTTGGTGATTTTAAATTGGATTATTTTGTCTAATCAAAAGGATGCCGCACAATGTCCAAAGCTCGCTACTAGAATATTTACTCACAGACAGCTTTATTCTCATGAGGAACTTCTTCAGAGTTTTGGACAAACTTTGGACAGAGTGCTGGATCCTTTTGCTTTATGCTTTCCACCAGATGCACCAAGCCTTCATGAATCATCTTTTTTTTCCAGCAATATTTTTGTTGAGTGAAATGTGCAGCCCTACTCTTACCATCATCATCGTCATCAGTGGCCGGCAGAGTGACCTATTCTTCCCCCATGTGGAATTTTCTGCCTTTGTCTGGAATCTTTATGTGCTATAAACCTGAACCACCCGTTTGCTCAGTGTCCCCGCAATGAACCTGCAACCTGACAGCAAACCTTCACTCCTGAACTCGATACTCTAAGCTTTTGCTCCTGGACTGCCTCTGCTGTAGAGTGACTTTTTTTGGAACAGCATAGCGACTGTACTTCTCCAGGCACCATTTGAGTGCTTTTGCATAATGTTCGGAGCAGACTGGTTAGGGAAAATGTGACTGTGATGTTCCTGTATAGGCACCTGTCAGGACAGCATGTTATGATTTTAAAGGAAAATCCTGGTGTCGTGTTGGTTGAGTTTGTGCGACAGTGGGCTAAGTTGCAGATACATTCAATTACCTTGCAGACATGACTGTGATTATTTTGTGCAGTGACTATCACAAACTTGTATTAAGTTGTTTCTTTTGAGGGAGAAGCTCATTAATTAGTGACTCTACAGAGAATTATTATTAGCTGCATGTAGGTTTTAGCTTATCATCTTGGTTTTTTGATGCTCACATAGACCATCATCAACTACTCATTGTCCAAATGGCAGAAGACTGATGCTGCTTGATGCTAGCTAAATGTGGACAAAAATCATAGGTAAGTAAATGGATAAAAAATGAATCCAGAGGCACCAATCAAGGTGAACCTTATGCTAGTATACATCAATCAACCACAACATTAAAACCGCTTCAAAAATGTTTTATAGGCCGACCTTGTGCCATCAAAGCAGCATCAACTCCACAAAATCTCAAAAAATGTCCAGTGGTATCAAACGTTCTCATCAGATCCTTCCAGTCCTGGGAATTGTAATTTTGGACCTCCATGAAATCGGACTTTCCAGCATATCTTCAGATTGATTTCTGGGAGATTATGAAGGTCAAGTGAATCCCTTGACTTGTTCCTCAAACCATTCCTGGAGAATTCTTGCAGTGCGGCAGGAAGTAACATCCCACTGAAAGAGACCGCTGCAGTCAGGGAATACCATTGCAATGAAGGGGTGTACATGGTTTGCAGCAATGTTTAGAGAGGCATCAAAGAAGCATCTACAACCCAAGGTTTCCCAGCAGAATGTTGTCCAGAACATCACACTGCCTCTGCCATCTTGCCTTCTTCCCATAGTGCACTTGTTACCACCTCCACAGTCCAGTTCTTCACTCCCCTCACGCATCAGCAACTGTTGCAGGTTCACTGGTTGTCCTTCCTTGGACCATTTTTAGAGTAAACTAACCACTGCATACAAGGAACACCACAAGACCTGCTGTTTTGGGGATGTTCTTCCCCGGTCGTCCAATCATCACAATATGGCCCATTTTACCTGCGTCCAACACGCCAACTTCAAGAACTGACTGTTACCTCACCAGTCACTGTTTTTTGAAGTTGTGGCTGACTGGTGTATGTGTACTAGATGTATACATTGCCTCTACACTAGCCTTAAAACCAGCAACATGTCACAAATCTTTTCTGTCCCTAGCTGCTTCTTTTTTTTTTTTTAAATCACTTAATGCAGCTTTAAAATATACTCAGACTTGTAATGCATTGCAGTCTTGGTCAAACTTTATTTGTCGCTTTACAACTACATGAAGCAGACAAAAAACTATTACTAATCACTGCCATCCTTCATGATAATTCCATTACATTTTATTTGACATGCTTTTATTTTCTTGAGCAAGAGCCAGGTTTGTCACAGTAAAGCTTCAGACATTAAAAAAAAAGAAATGCACAATGTCTGAGGAAATATGGAAAGTGGTAAAGAGGCTGTGGTTATAAACGACACCAGTATTTTCCTTTTTAATCCGTCTGTGCTGCACAAACAGGGCTGCACCGGTCGGTTGTCTCAGCGGAAAAGCGGAGGGTGCTGATACTCCTCTGCACCCACCTCTTTGGATACAGCACCGGAAACAGAGTTGACTTCTGGACACGCACTTTTATGAGCTGTATAGGTGACGTCTCGCAGCGTGATGGACTTCAGAAACTGACGTAGCAAAAATGGCAGACCTTTTAGAGCGTACTAAACTCCCAGCAGAACAACTATAGATCAACCTTACTACACAATAACTTATAAAAACCTGTAGAATAAGTACAGATTAAATAGATATTTCTAAAATATTGTACTACAATGTTTTGACGTGGTTGTATTATCCATCATACGAGTGTTATTGTCGAGATTTTTACTTACATTTTAGCACACATCCTGAAAACTCATGGCATGATAATATTACGGTATTGGTATATTGTGGGACAGCCGATGTCTCTTAGTTTGTTAGTATTGTTTAATGTGTCGGAGACGTACTCTCTCAGGTTCAGCACTCTAGCTGGGACTAGGTGTGTGAACTCGAGAAGAACTGTTGGGACGAACATTTGCTATTCGTGATGATAACGGAAAGACACTTAAAATGTGTTAGTGTCACTTATTAATATAGGTTTGTTTTTGCTTTGCCATGCTCATTTGTTTTAAAATGTGTGAACTTGTTTATTACAGGTCTGAATAAGAAAATTACAAAATTCAAACTGAAAAAAAAAAATGTTTTGTCAATGATTAGTTGTTTTCTCTGTGACATGTTCTCTTATTCTTGCCTTTTTTTTCAGCTGGTTGTTGGCAGGTTTTAGCCCCATCTGGTGATTAACTCAGTAACTGCTGCTGTCTACAGTATTGTGCATCTGCAGTGGGGGCGGCTGCAGTTTCAGGACCGCGTTTTTAGGACCCTTGTTTGTCGTGATAGCGCCACCTACTGAACTGGATGATAAGTGTTCAACTTTGGATTTTGAAAGGTTTGTTCCACCCTAACACACCCTTGTATCTACTGAGTTCTGGTTTTAAAAGTTTATTCCACCCAAAATATTCATTTCTGCCTACGTACTTATTAGCTTTGAAGTACTATTTGAGTGGACTGTACCTTTTGAACTATGAGTTGTGGTTTTGAAAGTTTATTCCACCTAAAATACTATTTTCTGTCTGAGTACTCATAGTTTTAAAGGTTGATTTCACCCCCATTCAATTTTTATAACAGTTTTATAAATGTAGATGTTTATTCCACCCAAAATGCTACTTTCTGTTCAGGCACTTTTAGTTGTAAATCTTTATTTCACTCAAGTAGTGCTTTTCAACGAATGAGTTATGGTTTAAAAGGTTTATTCCCCCCAATACTACTTTTTGTCCAAGTATTTATTAGTTCTAAAGTAATAATTGGGTGGCATGAATCTTTGAGTGTGACTTGTGATTTTCAACCCAAGTTTGTCTCATTTTTTTCCATGCTAATAGTACTTCTTACTACTGACTTGTGGTTTTACATGTTTATTCCAATCAAAATACTAATTTCTGCCAAAGTACTTACAGTTTAAAAGTTTGTTCCAGCCATTAGTACTTTGTGATTAATCAGTTGTGCTTTTAAAGGTTTATTCCATCCAAATTCTACTCTCTGCCCAGTTAGATATAGTTTTAATGGTTGATTCCACCCAGATAGTACTTGGTAACAACTCATTTACAGGTTTAAATGTTTATTCCAACCAAAACTGTACATATTTTAGTTTTTTTTTTTTGCCAGTATCTGTTGAAAATTTACCTTTCCTTTGAAGTAACCAAAATGAAAACTGAGCTTCCGCTAATGTAAACACATATGAATCACCGTCTTCCTAATATACTCAGATTTAAGGTTCTTTTAACAGATTATACATTATCATCCTGTACTTTAAACATAATAATTGTGTTATCCCACATAGTAGTAAACCATATAAAGGCTTATGCAAGTTGTGAGCAGCCACTGCTGACTGTCACCTATAGAGACCAATTAATTCAACCACGTATCAGCCCACTACACTGGTTTTCCCACACCTAATGAAAATGCAATCTCAGTTTAGGTCTGTTTGTAAAATGCAGACACCTCAACAAAAACGACTAGTCACTTAAAGCCACAGTGAATGGGCCTTTTCAGAGGTGAAACCCATTGAGTGTTGCTGCAGACAGAGGCTGAGGGGGGCTTTGGGGGGGAGTGGGAGTGGAATCAACTTTGGGTTTCGCTCCCACCCTTCCCCCATCGAGGGTCTCGACCTCCGGCTTCTGTTGCAGGAGCTGCTATCAGAATCAATTGACAAAGACGAGACCCGCAAGTGAGATTCTGCCGCTTTCAAAATAAAAGCCTGAATAGTGGAAATAATAAAAAGTGGGTAAAGGTAACATGATGCATCTGCAGTTTAAAGGACCACACTTTTAGGTTCCTTGCGTTTCAAAAATGGAATTGGCATTAGGTGCTTGGTTTAAAGGTTTACGCCACACAAAATACCACTGTTTTTAAGTGTTTATGGGTAAATGCTTGTTTCACCCAAAAAATACTTTGTAAATATAACGTTGTAGTTTTAAAGGTTTATTCCACCCAAATTGCACTTTCTGTCAAAATGGCATAGTTTTAAAGGTTTATTAGAATGCCTTAAGTCTATTGTAGTTTGTTACTCACACTCTAACAAGGCAATGATAACTTAGCTGTTCAACTGAAGACATCACAACAGTTTTAATGCTAAACCAATCAATCAACAATCACACTGTGACTGTTGTTCATCTCAGCTTCATTATATGCTAATCCCATAATCATCCAGTTCAGAACAAAGGTCAGAGAAATGCGGTTCGGCAACTGCGGTACTGAAAATGCAGCCTCCTTTACTGCAGACACATGTCCTCATCCATAGAGATGATGGACTAAATTAGGGTAAAGTAAGCAAGTAAGACGCGAAAAGTAATTAGAAAATCGTTATGACAGAAGTGAAGAATATTACAAATAACATGTGAGTTTGTCCAATTATTAGCGTATGGCCATACATCCAGGGAATTTATTGTGGATACACAAATATTTATTTTACATATTTGATTTATATAAAAGGTGAAAAATGCAAACTGTCATAGCAAATCATTTCTGTTCCTCAGTCTTTAACAACAAGACCGTATTCAGAAATGTACACAGTTTCAGTTGTGTAAAGTATGTGAAACAAATATGTATTTAAACTGTTTTATAAGATCAGATCAGCTTTAGTAATCCCACAGTGGGGAAATTTGCTGTGTTATCGCAAAAGGGACAGTGCAAAAGCATAGGGACATCAGTAGAAAAATAAAAATAATGAGGAAACATACATAAATACTGTTGATACTGTACAAATGCACCTATATGTAGAATTTCAAGATATTGCACAGATTCATCCGACTTTGGAAAATACTGATATTGCATAGGGCTTTTTTATATGTAGAAAAACACTGTTATTACATAGATTCTTTCATGAGTAGAAAATACTGATATAATAAAATATTTTTAAAAAAAAAAAGAATATAACGTTTCGATGAGATAATGAAAGCAAACATTACCAGACAAAGAAATTGCAACATTTTGCAAATCCGTGAGAGGGCGCCATTTTCACCTCTAGTAATGGTTTTATTTTGTTAAGTCTAACCGGAAGTCCGTTACCATGGCGTCCAATTTTGCGGCTCTGATACAACGTTAGTTTCTGTGTCATGACTTTGGCTCCGAGTAGCGTTTTTAGACTCCATAATGCGGCGGTACATTCGTGCACTGACCCTGTGCACGGTGTTCGCCGTGTTTTCGGGCTTGTACGTTTACAGTAAACTGTTTTACTCGGACGTGTCGGTCGGACCGAAGAGGGTCTTCGTCCCACCGAGAGTCCCCGGAGCCCGGCGAGGGGCCGCGGACAGAGCCGGGCCCCAAAACACCCACTGGTACAACAGGTAGGACGGGATTTACAAGTGGTTAATGGACTAAAAATTAAATATTTGATATGATAAGTGTAGTTGTGAATATAAATGGGTGTAAAGGATGTTCTGTATTAACAATAGTGATGTATAGGAATGTGAAGGCTAAAACTCACTACAAACAGCTAATACTGAGTTATACTGTAGCTGAGATTGTTAGCTACACATTTAGCTCACATTATTGATAGCCATGTATTTACTGATCATGTTTGTACTGTTTACATACACTGTATATATCTTCTACCGTTATCCCTACCTGTACGTGTACCTTTACATTGTTGTTTAAAACTACCACATTTACATACCACTCACTGTCCATACTGTTTATACTGCAACATACTGTGTTTACATCACATTGCAGAAAAAGTCCTGCTTCCTTTGCATTTCCGGTTAGATGCTAAGCTTCATTTTGTTGTCCTAAAAGTTAAATCTATTCTCATCTCAAGCAGATGCAGTGTAACCCACAGCATCATTGGTTCCCACAGCCCAAACCAGCCTTTCATCTTAGGCAAATTTGCATTACAAAACACAATAGCGTGAAAACATCTAGCTTTACTAATGTGTAGTCGGCATGTTTGTGTGATGTATGAATCCACATTTGTTTTGACACCTGACTGTTTATGTCTTTGAGAGAACAGCAGTCTACTTTCTAATCCCTCAGAGGTCACTGTTAACATGAATGTAGACAAGATTTTTGAGATTTTTGTCCATGAAAAGGTCAGAAAATACATTTCAAAAGGATCTTTAGATTGCTCGTCTGCCCAAAAGTCTAAAATATAGACTTTTTCTGTGACACAAATTGAAGGAAACACCAAAAGAAGAAGAAACAGGCCAAAGTCAAACATTATGACTAGTTTTTAGACTTAAGAGATTAAGGGTAAGGGCTTCATTTGTCAAACTCTGATTATTCGTTAGAGTTACAATAACTAATCGATTAGTTGTCAACTATTAAATAAGTTGCCAAAAAAAAATAATGTCTCTATTCACTGATTCCAGCTTTTCATACATGAAAAATTTCTGTTCAGTTTCTCTCTTCTTTTAAGATCATAAAATAAGTATCTTTGGATTGTGGATAGAACAAAACCTTTGTCATCTTGGCTTTGTGAACCACTGATCCACATTTTTCACCATTTTATAACACTGTAAAAACAACTAGCCAAATAATCAAGAAAATCATCATCAAGAGTAACTGACAATGAAGATAATTGTTAGTTGCAGCCATGTTTTGTAGTGAAATGTGGAAGCGGCATACTGCCAATATTAAAACATCCTTACGTAGCTTAATTTTTTCAGTGATCATTTTCAAATCTGAGAAAAACCAAGTGTGATTGCTTTGCAAACGTTAAGTAAAATGATATCAGTCTGAAGGCATATGCTCTTTGGGGTCTGAGATCATAACAAATGCTGCACATACATGTCAACTTATATGGAATGCACATAAATGACGTAGAATTGCTTATGTGTGCGCATGTGTGGTAAGGTTCAGTCAGGTGTACCACTACAGCCATTGATAGACTGTTGTGATATGACATTAGACAACATAACTTCAACCACATTTGTCAGTGTCTCTGATTTTAGACATGTAAACAGTACCATCTGTTTCAGGTTCTTCCTCTGATGTATATTTGTCTGGTGCAGTTTCAGTTGCAGTTTTTACCAGTGCCATGTTGTAGTTGATCACTTTCTGGGGATTTTGTACCTTTTATTATGTAAAATCTAAATATCTAATAAAATTTGCAGCCTTTTCAAGATTTTGGGGGATTTTCTTTGTATTTTTCCATTGTGCGACACAGTTGGGCATCCAACAGTTGACGTGTGCCAGTATGACAGGTGTCCGACTCTGTGCCCTATTTCTCTCAGGTACATCATGCGTCAGCGTGGTCAGATGGAGGCTGCTGGTGCCAGCATTCAGAGCAGACCTGAGCCTCCCATGCACCTGGCTGTGGTGGCCTGTGGGGAGAGGCTGGAGGAGACTCTCACCATGATCAAGTCTGCTGTGCTTTTCAGCGTCAAACGCCTCTACCTGCACATCTTTGCTGAAGATCAGCTCCACGCCAGCTTCATGGAAGCTGTGAGTAGGAAATATCTATTACCTGTACAATGTAATTATTAACTTTGATTGCCCCAAGCAGGTCCTGAGTGGTTTTTAACTCACTGTGAGCTCATTGTTCATTGCAATATGAAGTCCACATTAGAAAGAAAAAACAAATTGAATTTCCTCATTTATTTTACAAAAATTTTTTAAAAAATAGATTAACATGTGCAATGTTTTTCCAAGCATCCACTATTGCTATTTTACTACTTGCATATTTAATTTGTTGCTGTAATTGTCTCATATCTGCTCTGACTGAAGTTCAGTCAGAAGAAAAGTGAATGAATGATCAAATGAGTACTTGTCATGTGAGCGTTGGTCACAGCTGAGTCATTGCTTGTCAGTTTTGTAGTGGAGTGCAGAATTTTAGTTTTTTCTTTTTCACAGAATCTGTGTCATGCAAAGGGTTTCTTTTTGGCATTTTTTAAATGAATCATGCAGAACAAAGTGATTTTGATAAAACATCGTGATTTTAAGCTACGATTTGGTTAAGTTTCCTGATGACACACCACAAATGATTAGGTCAAGGAGCATTGGATAGTTGAAAATGTGCTGATTTTTTTCTGTTTTTACAGTTTCTTTAGTTTACATAACATGAATTTCAAACCCATCAGCAGGTTCCGGGCTTCACATGGTTAAACTTGCTTGTTTTTATTTTTACAGATTACATGCTATTCAGAATTGCAATGTTAGCTAGCTTTTTCCATTGTCGAGTTGTGACTTATCTTAAATTGGGGTGCAAGCCTGTCTTGGTGTGTGCATGCTGTCCTCATTCCATACAGTGGGCTAATCTGTGTCTTACTTTCAGAAGGAGACAAATTAATTCTTATTTGTGTTCCAGTTGGAGTCGTGGCCTGGTTTTATTCGCTCCAGGTTCAACTATACGGTCTACTCCATCAGCTTTCCCAGTGAGAACGCAGCTGAGTGGAAGAAACTCTTCAAACCCTGCGCGTCTCAGAGGCTTTTCTTACCTGTGAGTTTATTACAGAGAGAAAAATGTTTTCATACTAACGATCAACGTGGAAACATTTATGTAATGCTTGTCATTCTGACATTCTCTGTTTTAATTTAGGGTTCTGTAACTCTGGAATAAGTTATTTAGGCTATAAACAGACTCCTTTGTGCTCGAATGTACTTCCAAGTACTTAAATGAAGTGTAAATTCAAGTTTATTTTGAGTTAACCTGGGAAATATCTCTTTTGTTATATAACCATAGAACATACTCCATGTTTGCACCATTCAGAACACTGAAGAGCATCCACATTATTAATATTTAAAGTGTCATCTGTGTTTGTCCTCTGCAGCTCATCCTAAAGGACATCGACTCCATCGTGTACGTCGACTCGGACATCCTGTTCCTGCAGCCTGTAGACCAACTGTGGGATTTTCTATCCCAGTTTAATTCATCTCAGCTGGCTGCTATGGCCCCAGAGCACGAGGAGCCCCGCATTGCCTGGTACAACCGCTTCGCCCGCCACCCTTTCTACGGCAGGACAGGCATCAACTCAGGGGTCATGCTCATGAACATGACAAGGATGAGGAGCACGTTCTTTAAAGTAAGGATGAACGTCGGAAAGAGACAATTCTGTGTTTTGTTTCACTGTATGAGTGCACTACCTGTGTTGACCACAAGATGTCCTCCTCCTGCTGTAGTTTGTTTGCCCCAACGTCTTTGAAAGGAACCTATTTAATTCTGTTTCAGTGTGAAGATGTGTGCACAATGTGTTTGACTGTTGCATATACACGTGTGTTGACAGAATGACATGACATCAGTGGGGCTGCGTTGGGAGGAGCTGCTGATGCCTCTGCTTCAAAAATACAAACTGAACATAACCTGGGGAGACCAGGACCTTCTCAATATAATATTCCACTACAACCCTGGTAAGATTGCACACGCCCAGACATATACTAAAGCATATAGAGCATGCATATATCCATACGGTGCCAGGTCATGAATTATGCGTTTTAAACACCAGCATGTCATACCTGCAAAAGTGTACAGGATACCGAGTGTGTAGCATCGATTTGTTTATTAAATTGTTTGTGTGCCTCCATTCCCAGAGTCCTTCCTGGAGTTTCCCTGCAAGTGGAACTATCGCCCAGATCATTGTATCTATGGCAGTAACTGTGCCTCTGCGGAGGAGGATGGCATCTACATATTGCATGGAAACAGAGGGGTTTACCACGACTACAAACAACCTGCTTTCAGGGCTGTTTACGAGGCCATTAAAAAGGTTTGTATGTTTGCGGGAGAGTGTGGGTGATGCTGGAATATTTAGCTGCAGTGCACATTGTAGGTGGGTTGTGATTTCGATCCTTGCATGTTGAGGCAACACATGGACTCCACAAACAAGTCAAGACTCGAAAAACTAAAGTACTCTGAATGAAATAGCTCAAGTATCAGCTGCAAACATTTCTCTTTATTGCATTTGATGTCCTTGCACTTCTTGGTCATTTGGTGACTCATGTTATTCTTCACTGAAGAAATTTAGAAGCTGAAAGTTTTTCCTATCTAAAGCATAACAAGTAGATAAAAAGTAATATTTTCAATCAATCAATCTTTATTGGTCATTGCACACTTTCATATACAACGAAATTTCATTTGAGCTGCCCCACCAATGACAGCTCCGGCTGCTGCGCAGTGCTGCACGCACCTTTCTTGGGGAAAAAAGAAAACGGACATGTTGGGATCTGGGTAGGGATAGCAGAGGGTAAAAGGAAAAAAAAAGACTCATTGTACCAAATGAAACCTCCAATGTTGGGAAATTCAATTTGAGAAGGAACCTAAAAAAAACAAACAAACCCGCAACAGGCAAAGCATGACATAAGACAAGGATAGTTGGGATGAGGATGTGGGGTGGTGGAGGGGGGAGCACTGCACAGTTAGTCGGTTCCTGTGCAGCAAAATTTCTGCGCACGGATTCCTGACCCCTGTGCATAGCGAGGAAAGCTTGTGGAGGCGGGGGGGAGGGGGATATGGACATGTGTGTGCGAATGTTTAGCTCAGTCCTCAGTTCATGAGTCCGATGTGTGTGTATGCGTGTAGCCCATCTTCTTCCGTCTCAGACCTCCGGTGTCTCAGTTCACGAGGGTGGGAGCGGGATAACACAGCAGGTTGCTATGGAGACGTCCTCGGTTGGCCCGGTCCAAAAGTCAACAGGTGTCCTTGGGAAAGTGGGGGGGGGGTTTAGGAGAGCTATCTCTTGGCCATGAAACTTCCAGAGGAGTTTGTTATTGTTCCAGGGGCACCAGAATGTAATCAGTTTCCTTCATATTTAGGCAGGAGTGGAGCAATTTCACCTTTCCCCAACTGCTCTCAACAGTTTTAGACCCCAGCTGTAGCGATTCTCACCCTGATGGCTTCCAATCTGTGAGTCACATCAACAGTCACACCAAGCAAATTGTTCATCTTACGATTGAGTTCGTCATACCGAGCATCGGCAGCCGTGATCCGATCGTTTGCATAGACCAGCAGTGTTTGGACGTCATTTCTATCTGCGGTCTTCCTGATTTTCCAGAAGCTCAGGCCAGTGAACAAGCCAATTATCAGCAGGCCTGTCATTTTGATTTTGATCATGGAGTTTGCATGTTGTCTCTGTGCATTCATGGGTGCATTCAGGTAGTCCGGCTTCCTCGCACAGTCCAAAAACATGCCGTTAAGTGATAATTCTAAATTATCTATAGGTGTGAATGTGAGTGTGCTTGTTTGTCTCTATATGTGGCACTGCGATAGACTGGTGACCTGTCCAGGGTGTCCCTTGCCTTCACCCTAAGTCAGCTGGGATATGCTCCAGCCCCCCACGACTCTAATGAGGATTAAGCGGTGTATAGATCATGGATGGATGGATTTTGAGCACTGATGCTCTTCCAGCAAAAGCACTGTTTTCAATCATTCTTCGGTTGCAGTCTTTGTAGTAAATGTAAAGTGTAATGTTGGCTGATTTATTTTGTCAGGTTAAAAATTAACTTTTGATTCTGTATGGCTTGTCCAGTGTGCATGCAGGGATTCATTCGGTTTAGAAGAAAAAAATATAACCCAAGTTGTTGTTGAAGTCACAATCTAATCCATCAAATGCCTACTGATTGATGCTACTAGGTGTCTGTGCGCAGAGAAGCCTCTAGTTTCCACTCAGTTACTGCAATACATGTAGTCCAGACAAGTGTGTGGTCAAATATTAGTTCAGAAACGTGAAATAAGGAATTAAATCAAGTGATTTTACAGCACATGCAACCATTTTGAATGGAAGACAATCAGGCTGTTTTGCAGTGTTTTTGCTCACTGTTGTGGTTAAAAGTAGTATTTTCTTCCTCACTGGCTCAGTCACTCTCCCCCTGCTTAACACATAACACAATCCATTCAGATGTCTTCCAATGATGACATAGTATAAAATAGATTTTTAAATATTATATATTGATTTGGGCCAAATAAATCAACATGATCAACTGGGATATTGATGTTGCTCTGCTGATAGAAAACAGTCCATGTAGATGAAATTACTTGGTTTGATCTTGGGTAAATCCGACATCAGAATGCCTTGTATAAAGTAATTTGTGGTCACATGCCTGTCTGAGGGGAGCTAAGTGGAGACTAGAGGCTTCTCTGTGCACAGCCGCCTAGCTAGCGTCAACCGTAGCCGTCACATGAAGTGCCACATCTGTAAATTACAGTGTATCGACAAGCGGACCTTAAGCAGGCGAGGGGTTTAGCATGTGTCCAGTTTAGGAATGTTATTGGACAAACTCAAGGGAAAAAGGTTTTTATTATTCCACTTTCAGAATAAAATATACAAGTCCCTGTCAGTTTAAAACTAAGATATGGAAAAATAGTTGCGTCAGAACTAAATTGGGTTACTGGTCAGTCTGGGAGCAGGCAACCCTCCTTTAAAAGTCTCTTGGGTACATCAAAGTTTTAAAAAGGCTTCGGTGAGCCTTTTCAGTGTTACAGGTGTAATTTGCTGCAACATCTGATGCAAGATGCTCTTTTATAACCCCAATGAACCCAGTGACACACCTGCTCCCCTCCGCTGGCCTGTTTCTTCACCCTCCTAGATGAGATTTTGGATTAGCTGCTGACCCTAAAGACTGAAAGTCCTGGGGACTTCAGATTGCCTGCATCGGAAGACACAAATCTCCACCCGTTGGCAGATGGTTGGAGTGAAAGCTAATTTCCCCCATGAGGATGTTTATGGGTTGCTTACCAGCAGTGTAATGATATTGACGACACGAGTGGCATTTACTTAATGAAGCCATCAACGCTGGGAGTCTCATTGCTTTCCTATTGAACATAGATCAGGATGATGGCTTATCCATACCTTATCCATGGCCTGCAGTTAAGACTGTGGCTTTATAGGACAGGATCAATTATGGCAGTAGACACACATGTACCTGTACTACATGTTCTGGTAGAAACACCCACACACATGGGTTCCACAGTACATTTTTGTTTTCCAATTGTTATTATTTTTATGGATTTATGATGGAATCTGGTTTGCCAGGAGGATGCAGGAGTATGGATTAATCATCAATGTGTTTAATATCTCTGGACAGACAATTTCATTAGATTCAGCTCCTTCATCTGCAGCTTCAGGCTATTTGAAGACGAGTAACAGGACATTCACACACTGGTAGCTTAGTAGAGGTGATGGAAACTGGTGCAGAAAAGAAGCGCAGATTTCATGGCAAATTAGTGTTTTGTGTACTTTAATTCAATTTTAAAATGTATTGTAGATGTGAGGACATGCTTTGGGTTTTTATAAAATGGAACAATGCAGAAGTGAGTCTCATTTGAAAGAGGACAGGAACAATAGCAATGTACCAAAACGTGTCAAATTTGCAATCCTGTCCTGGCTTCTACCATTCCCAGCCTGTCATTTTGCAAACTTCCACAAAGGGCCATCAGATGTAAAAGGATAATATACAAGGAGCCTGCCTGAAAATAAAAGCGCTTCCAAGCCTGTATAGGCAACAACACTGTAGCAAAAGTGCAAATGCTGCTTGGAGAGCCCAGATACATTGGTGCAGATTACTGATGTGAAGCAGGTGTGTAGTCAGGTGAGATAGTTGGAGCACAGGTGAGGAATGACAGGAAACTAGAGGTTTTTCAGTGCAGAGATGTTGGGTGCATTCCAGTACCTATACTACTATACTATATAGTAAGCCTGAATATGATTTTGTATGCCAAAAATGCTATGATGTCCTACTACATGTGAATTTTCTGGCCCTTTTCAAACTCAATCCTATGTGCATTTATGCTTCAAATGTCATGGCAACTCGTGTGAAACGAGCTTTAACTGCTGAGAGTGCCACATGCCAGCTCATTTCACACTACAGACTGTGACAGTCAAAGTTTAGGTGCAATATTATGTCCCAGTTGTATTCATACAGCATGAAACATTACATACGTTATCAGGGCTGTAGTAAGTACTTAAAGGAAAAAGAAACAGCATGGGACTTGAAATGCAGCTTGTCACTTATCATAGCAGGTGGTACTAATACCACAATTGTTGGGTCAAGTTGTGACCTTACTCTGTGAAATGCTCTGAAATGACTTATGTTGTGAATTAGTGCTATAGAAGTAAAGCTGAATTGAAATAAATGGTTGACAATAAAAGTGGCTCGTAAATTATGACAGTGAAAAATCAGGACACTGAAACCAAAACGTGATTATTTACACCTGTGATTTTCCTGCTGCAGCATGTCAAATATGTCTGGAGAGATTAGTAATGCTTGGCAGCTGGACAGTTTCTAAGCCACTGTTGGGTGTTTCAGGGTTAGAACCGAGCCTTTGTGCATGTTTCTGCTGCAAGAAGTGCAAAAACCTCTTAAAGGAGGTTCTACAGGTGCAGTTCTTTCAGGAGGAACTTATTTCTCTGGGGAGAAATAAGTTCCTCCTGCAATATTGGTACTTCTAAGCAGTCTCTGAAAACCTGCTGTGTCGGACTTGATGCTGATTGGTTGAACTCTGAAAAGTCAGCACTAAATAGTTTAAGATAGGACAATGAGAATTTTTTTGTGCTTTTTCGATGTCTTTGTCAAGTAGCAGTTGTCTTCTATCAACGCTACCATCAACAGTGTCAAATCTGCCATATAAGCTAATGTAGCAAACCCTCTATTGTTCTATTTCTTACTCTGCAATGTAAACAGAAAGGCTAGTTAGGGGGCCATTCTGATAAAGTTTGTGCCTCTTCACCCCTGCCTCAAGTTCCTGGAACTGAAATCTGCCAAATGTTAGTGAGACGTTGTAAGGGAGAGACTCGCCACTTTAGGAATCCTGTTTAGAATCTATGGGATAATCTGTGTTGGTGGTTGTGTAACAAGTGTACCTCCACTCCCACCAAAAACAAGTCGTCTGTTTCATAACAGACAAACTGGGAAACATCAGCTCAATCTATTTGTAACTTTGATTCAAGTGTGGCATGGCGTAACTGTGCACATGCATAGTTTAAGTATGTGGGGGGAAACACTTTCTAAACCTTCTTTTGGGCTTATATTTTAGCATTTTGTGACCATTGATGTCACTTTTATTTAGATCGGGACCTGGTTTTGTTGGAAAAAACTTCTTGGAGGTGTTGCCTGAAAGGACTTTGATATAACTTAGTTAAGTATGGAAAAAAAAAACATCAATTTTGTTCACCAATTTCATCAAATCCTCTTTGTCGCAAATGGTAGAAGTGTCCTAAATATCACTGACAAGCCAAAATCAGCAAGTCAATACTTTAATAATCACAGCAAGACAAAGCCTGATGGACATTTCATTTATGCTGAGCTGAAACTACAGATTTTTACTTTTTTGGTCAATCCTTCCTGGTTAATCTTTAAACCGGCGTCTTCAATCAAACGGTTAATATTAAACGGGAGTATGTAAATGAGTGTCTATGCTGTGTATCCTCACACAAAGAAGAGCTTCCTACAAACAGCGGCGCTCCTCCCCGTCTGCGTCTCGAGCAGACCACAGCGGTCCGTCCGTCATAAAGCATCCCATCCCTCCCACCGCTGCAAAAAGCTGAGCCTCCGAAGCAGCAGTTAAATTTTACAACCGACCGGCACGTTTAGAGCCGGAGTCTGTGCACCGGCAGTGCCCTGTCAGCCGCACAAAATCAATACACCAACTGTAAATGCAACTTTATGACCGGCGGGTGTGTATAAGTATGTGCTCGTAAAAACGCCATTCTCTTTGTGACCCAATATCAGAGACTCCAACTGCAAGAAAATGAGCTGGCATAAAAAATGGTAATTCCCCTTTGATTTCCTCGGAGCATTGTAAAGGCCCCTTCATTATTGGGAGGACATGAAATTTCTCCTGTAAGCCCCGGTTATCGCTGGACGGTAAGCTTATAGCATAAAAGTGACTCCAACAACACAGACCTCTTTATGTTTTGCCCGCCAGACTGATCAGATTTGGAATCCCACAAGACTTCGGCACGCCTTACTGATTTAATTTGCAATTTTTTTTCCTGTGGAAAGCTATCTTTCAAGCCCAAACGCTGCCCAGAGCACCGCTTTGCTTGCTTACTGAGGGAATCTGATCAATTCCAGTGCAACAGTGGGGGGTTAAGAGCGAGCCGTCCTCGGGGGAATCATGACTCCAGTTTCTGAGCCCACTTCCCTGAACCTTTAGGATCCCACCACCCTTTTAAACTTTTTGAAGAAACAGAGATGGAAAAGTGCAATTCATGCTGCCTGGAAGCGTGAAAACCAAGTTGGATACATAAAAGTTTCCTTCATTGCGTTCGAGCTACAAATGTTGCCAGTAAGTTTATATTGATATTCAGCACAAACCACATTAAAAAAAAGCTCTTCTGCATTTTCCAAGCACAATGCATCAAATCCAGTATGTTTTTCTTTGAAAATGAACATTTATAACTTTGGAATTTAACACCAAATCTAATTGTTTTGTCATTCCAGTACGCTTTTGGCACAGACCCAACGACTTCTTTGCTGGACCCTTTGGAGAACGAACTGCTGGGGACGACTCACACCTACTGTGGTAAATCGCATTCACTCTTCACCAAGAGGCTGATGCACAGTCTGGCAAACATCAACAGGAAGCCTCCACATGGGTGAAAATGAATGACCGTGATGAGACGGAGGCCAAAACGAGAACCTTCTTCGTCTAAGTTTTATAAGCTCGAGCAAGAAATGGAACTCCTGACTGCTGATCTTGAAAACCACTGAACTGAAACTTGTCTGTTTTGAAGCGAACGGTTTGTTTGACTGAAGCACAAGAGGCAGCAGCTACAGCGTGGTAAACAAATGGTAACCTGGCAGACTGACAGAACTAATGAAACACTGCTGCAGTGTGGCACACAACTAACGAGTGAAGCTTTCAGATTTTTTTTTTTCAGTGAGCAGCTGCTTAAAGCTCCATAAGGCAGCTGGGATTGTCTCAGGCTGAGACTAATAACTGTTCACCTCTTGTAAATTGCTCTGGATAAGAGCGTGATGTAAATCCACTGAAATCTACTGTAACATTGGCCAGTTGGTCTTCTAGCAGAGTACTGAATTTTACCAGACAAATATGTGCTACAGATTAATACATGGATTTTTTTCTGATGTTTTCATAGTTTTTTTGCCTTGACAAGCATCTAATCTCTTCGATGTATCACTTTCTTCTCTCAGTATTTTTCTGTTACTGACTGAAAGTGCAAAAGATCAAAGTTTGAAAGAGTAGCTCTTGACTTTCCATATTGGAGAATTTATTGAACCTTGTGAAACCCTCTTATTAAAAGAGATAAAAACTGTATTTAAACTGTACAAGACTTTCTGCAGGGCCCAGATTTGAGAGGTGAATGCACTGCACCACTTTCTTGGCTTTAAGAAACCACTCAACAACAGAGAACATGTGTAAAATATAATTTTTTAGACAAAGTTGAGGCCAAGTGGTTGTATAAATGAATTCTGGGGTTGTTTTTCAGTCATTCAAGCAGTGGTTAAGTATATGAAACCTCCATCAGAGTACTGTTTTTCTGCATTAATATTTATTAGGGCTGCAACTAATGATTATTGTCATTGTTAATTAATGTGTCAATTAGTTGGGTCTAAAAAATTGTGAAAAATGATCATCAGCGGTTCCCAAAGCCCAAGAACACATCCTCAAATATTCGTCCACGATATAAAGATATTCAGTTTACTATCAGATCAGGAAAGAAACCAGAAAATAGGAAATTTTTAAAAGCTTAAACTGAGAAAATATGGATTTTTTTTATTTGAAAAAATGATCTAAACAGATGAACTGACATCAAAATAATTGGCGATAATTTTAATAGCCGACAACTAATTGATTAGTGACTGCAGCTTTAATATTTATTCTGTTCAGTTTAAGGATGCAGATGGACGTACTGTACAGTTCACATGTGAAAAGGTTTTTTTTGTCATCATGTTTTGCAATGCATTTATTGTAATGTCAAACTTTCACATGCTGCAGTATGTTTTTAAAATGTCTTGTTTCATGAACTTTTGGTGAAATTTTCATACTATGGACTCCATTTTTAAAGTATGTACATGTTTGTCAGTGATAAAGGTGTGCAGAAAAATTGCTGTTGAATATGTGAATAAGCTACGAGTTCCCTCCTGATGCCAAAGTATGTTTTTTTTTTTATTTCTACAATTATGGTCTTTGCACCACTGAATGTATTTTGTACACTAAGGGTTGAAAACAAAACTGTGATGTGAGGATATGCTGTGACGTTGCTATGTTTAGTTGTCTGTATGTCATTGTGTTTTTACATTAAAGATCATTTCAGTTTTGTAGTATTTGTGCAGCAGTGTGTTACTTTTAACCACCAGAGGGTAGCATTTTTTCATATGTCCACTAGCGCCTGGACAAGAGCTGCACCTTTGAGGTACTTTTTGATATAAATGAATGTTTGTTTTTGAGGAAGGGGAAGGTATCATTTATCAATTCAGGTAAACAAAAAGTAAGCAAATCAGGATTTTGGAATTGTGTTATTCAGCTTCCATGTTTCGTGGGTTTGGATCAGTTGAACATCTCTCGCTTCAGTTTTGTATTGTAAGTCATCTTTTATTATTGGCTTTTAAAGATCTAACTTGAAGAAGATTGATGCTATGTTTCTAACACCTCCTCGGACAGATCAATGAACTTGCCAATAATCTATGACTAGGCCACCCGAAGCGCTACACAACTCTTGCTTCAGCTTGGAGGTGCTCATAAAGTGTAAGTGATGGACCAATAATGCAGCCCTATAGGTGCCTGTCTGTGACACTGTGTGGCATTGACTATGGGGAATGAGTTTATGCTTATTCCCATTAGGTGAGGCACACAATCACCCATTTATGGCTCTGGAGGTAGTTTGATTCATTGCGGCAGAAATATCCTTCATTCATCACTATATATCTGTATGAGACCTTATCAATTACCTTTATTGACCTGTGTGCTTAAATGCAACATGTAAGAGGCCACGTCCCCCGAGAGACCAAGACAATGGCTGGGATTGAACACCATGTTGAAAAATTCAATACCGTCCATCCTCCAAGGTTTCATTTTCCTGAAACTACATGTTTTATATGGTAATAAATAACTCTGGTTTTATTCCTTTTGTGCTATCGCAGATGGAAGAGAAACTATTTAAAATAAATACGTGACCTCCAGCGTTTAAAGTGGGAGAATGGGGACATAACAGAATAACTAAACGTGTGTGTATGTCTGTTTTTGTGATGGATAAAAAAAGAGAAATCCAGGTAAGGCTGTTCTCTTTTTTTCTTCTTTTTTTGTAGCCTTTTCACATGACAAAATGTTGAAGAGGAGAGATGAGTGCACAGTGGGAGGACAGAGAAAAGGCTGATGGAGAGTGTTACTGATGAAAGAAAAGAACAAGGCTGTCATAGCCAGTGCAGCAATTAAGGCACTTTTGTTGCCTCAGAGCTCTATTTGGAGGTTTCTTCCCTCAAAACAGAGTTGAACCTCAAAATGGTGTCATTAAAAGAAGACAGAAAGAGGTTTGCAGAGAAACAAACATATTTCAGGTATGGGCACCATTTGATGAAAGCACAGTGAACTCGCTGATACACCATCACACTGGCATTAGGTGGGTAAAGCTAACAATAGGAGTCCACAGCAATGTTGTTCTATTTCGTTTCTGAATCAAAGAGGTGCACGACAGACCAACAACCATGACCAGAAAATCTGATTTGTTATACATGCTCATATTAGAACCACAGATTCTGGCACTATTCTGCTTCACGCTCGCTTTGTGCCCTTAGAAACGCTGTTCCACTTGTCTTTTGTTTATCCTGTTTTGTCTTTTCTGCTCTCTTTCTCCATGTAGGGTTTTCTGGTTCTGGAACCGTACTTTTCTAATCCTCAGTTATTGACCTCCCCAGTCTGCCCACGGTTTATGTTTTCTTATTTGTATCTATCCTTTTCTTTCAGCCCTTTACCCTCGCCCTAACCAGTCGAGGCAGATGTCTGCCCTCCTAGAGCCTTAGAGCCTTGTCTTAACTTTGTTATACATAACATAACAATCATCTTATTTCTCTGTTGGAAACACATTGGATAAACATCTGTTGCTTTAAATGCGCTATACAAATAACAGTAACCTAGCTTAGTTTGTGACTGAGACTAACAAACATTACTGGGAGTTGTGTTTCTGGTCACCTGCCCAATATAAGCCACTCTTACATTCACTCTCATTTCAGTACATGTCAACCGCTTCAGCTGCTAAATGTGCTAAATGCTGTGTTCGCTTGCTATGCTTCGACATCTGTCTATTGGAAAATGCTGGTAGTGCCGATTTACTGGGGCTTTTTCCCTGAAAACCGCCGGCTGCTGCATCTGGAAACAACCTAAATTATTGCTACGACAATGAAGCTGCAGCCATTAAACCAAAACAATGAGCTGAAAGAAGCTAAAGTGCTCCACTATGACTGGTTCCCATTAAACTATTCATTGGAGTCTAAACTCATGACAAAATATGGTTTATTTTTAATTGCCTATAAAGTATGAATTATTCATTAAACCTTATTAAAACAATAGTTTACATTAAAACACCCCTTTGTAAGTACACCTTATTAGAGAGAAACTTCACTACGGGTCCTGTGAGCTTTGCCTGTGCTCATATGTGTTATTTATTGTGAGCGTAATGCTTTGAAGTGCGTCTTATTGATGTAGCTTTCCATACAGAAAGACAAGACAGCAACTGTGTGATTCTGACAGCTGAAGTCTAGCATGCATATGGTATAGACCACACACACACACACACACACGCACACACACACACACACTTGCACTTATACAACTTCTGCGTTGCACATTTGAGCGTGTGTCATATGGTGTTCCAAGATTGCACAGCAGGGGGTCATTTACATGTTGTAATGGGGTCTACATATCACCGCTACAGGAGATGAGAGAGAGCGGCACGAGGACCCGAATGTTCCCCACAAACAGGATGTCATGTTCTGCGTCTCTTATTTACATGTGTGCGACTCCGGGGTACGTTTGATGCCCAGTGAGATGGAATATGACATCTTTGCTCACACTGACACTGAATTTGCTTCAGCGGTTCGCTCGCCGAGAAGACGGAGAGAGAGAGTGACGGGTATTTCGGCAGATTGGTTTATTTACTTCACAGCTTATTTACCGCGCGTGTTTGTCAGACTCGACACCGCAAATGCCACGAAGCCAAGCCAAATGATGTCTGTCCAGCTTGCTGAAAAATTGTGTTGCTGTCAAGGGAGCCAGCTTTCAAGGATTCTCCCACCAATATCAGGCTGTCTGCCAGACGTGGCCTTCCTTCTTGTTTTTGTCCTCGCCACTCCGTGTTTTCTTTTTTCTTTGCAATCCTTACATTTCACCTTTCTATCCCTTTCTTCTTGCACTCCTCAGCTCACGTCTTTCCATTTTATTTCTACAAGACTCCACATTTGAAATCCAGCTCAGTGTCTGACCCAGTTTCTCATGCCTGATTTCTTTTTTTTTCCCCGCACCCATCAGAGGACACACAAACTTCCAAAACCATACTGTGAATACAAAAATACCCAATGTGCTCATCAAACAGCGTGTTTTTTTTCCCCTTCCCTCTCTTTCCTGTTCAAGAAATTGCAACAGAACATTTCCAAAGCTTGTGTTGTGAGTCTGTGCTGGCCTTGGGGAGATGAGCTCCTTCGCTTTGTACTAGACAACATACGAGCCGAAACGAGGCCGGAACCGTGAGCTGAGCATGGACAACCAAGGACAACAACATGGCAACACTGTGTTTTTAAGTATGCAAGGCTGCCAAGATGCTACTTGCAACAAAATTGGTCATTCAGGGGGGTTTTCAAGTGTTTTGAGAGGCTGTGTTTGCTAAGTATAAAAGGCAGGGTCGGAAGCACACAGCTTCATGGTTCTCCACAGAGTATAGGAAGCCTCTGACATATGGGGAAATCTGTGTTTTTGCTTTGTTTGTAGGAGTTGTCCTCATGATCTGTAGGCCCGTGATGCATGAAAAGCCGCTAGCAGCTTGCTAACATAGCTAAGTAGTTTCTAAATCTAACAACAGGTTTCTGCTGTTATTGTCAGATTGGAAGGTTAGTAATTACATTTCATTTTGGTTACTTTGGTTACAGAATAGATCCTTTCGGTTGTTGTTTTGATCTTTGTCTACCCCGAGATCAAGGCACAACACCACGTGTGTAACAGAATTGAAAATCGTGTGAAGAGACATAAGAATTCAATTTTTTTTGCACCATGTGGCTGCTTGGATGGGTACATTTCATGCTATGTCTCAGCTATAAGTAACAACCATAAAGAATTAAACAGCTACAAGGTCTACAATGAAAATCTGATCTACACATTCACATTGTAGTGCATGTTTTTTGCTTTTAATGACATTTCTAAGATGACAATATATAGAAGATCATTGTTTTATTTGTCTAAAACTACACTAAATGAGATGTTCTGGACCAGATGAGACCTCTTGAACTAACTGGACAATCCATTTAATATTTCAGATATTAATATTGCACATCTTTGGACATTTACGTCGATACAAAAATGTAAAAATGTTTGCCCTCTAACTGCTATATGGAGGCTTGACATAGTTGTGCCATCAAGAATGTTCTTAATACAGGGATTGTTGAAAGTCTTGTGCTAAGCTAAGCTAACAAGATACTGGCTCCAGCTACTTATTTACCACAGTTAGAGACAAAAATAAGCATATTTCCCAAAATGCTAACTAATCCTCAAAGATGGTTTATTTTAATGCTTTAGACTCTTTCTACTGGTGTGATTCAGTGTAACAAACTGTACCAAACACACAGTGTTAGCGGTTTATTGCTAATAAAAAATATTCCAAGTGCATTTTCTGCAGAGAATGGGAGCACCAGCATGCATATTTATATGCACACGATGCACAATGCGTCCACATACGAAATGCATACATACATCACACTCGCAAACAGACCCCATCTGCTCTCCCCCGTCTATATATCCCATATAAAACTTAAAGCTGAAGCAGAGGGGCCGCCGGGATAGAGAGGCTGACATCAGAAATGAGAGTGACCCCGACGCTTTTATATCTCAACGCGCCCTGACCCTCCTCCCCGCCGCATCCTCATCCTACAACAATAGATTTCCCATTACTGCTCCCTCCCTCACTCCATCCTTCAATCACAACTTGACAATATTTACCCTCAGAGGGATCCGATTCAGACAACACCTCATGCATGTGCTCATACAAGTGTGGTCATGTGATTTTTACTTCACGGGAGCTATGGTATAGAAACATACATGCACGTGGGGTGATACGAAGTGTGCGTGTGAAGCTTTATTGTACTCCAAAAGCTTATCTTTTCTTTTCTCAAGCCTCCACACACACTCTCCTTCTCACACACTCTGTCTTTCCCCTGTGAGCTTTTCAATTAGGTAATTACAGTGGCAGTGAATAGAGCCTGCCTGGACACTGGCACTCTATTGTAGAAGCACCTGTCCCCCCATAGACGGCAATTACCTGCCAGGCTGGAGGGGAGTTGCAGGCTATTGTCTGTGTGCATGTATTTGTGTATGTATGCGAGTGTGTGCACGAATCAGTCAGTGTGTGTCTACTGTATTTGTAACCCACGCAGGTATGTTGGTGCACACACCCATTGTTGCTCTAAAGACTCTATTGTGTGTTTGTCAAAGATGCCGTGCTTAATTATAGTCAGTGATAGAGGAAATTTTGGATGGCATTTTATCAGAGCCCATGCTTGGCGACATAATATCAGCCTATTTTGTAATTACGCATATGTGAATGGTATGTGAAACGGCAGTTAAACATCGGGGGTGTGTGAGCGGCGTGCAGTGGGAGGTGAGCTGAGAGATTTTGCCTGCAGGGCAAAGCAGCTCGGAGACCGCTGCCGCCTACAAGCAGCACTTTCACCACGTTGTTAAACAATTTGTTAACATTTTAAGCCCTGTTGTGGAGCAAACCAAAGTAGGGAGGGTTTTCCTGTGTGAGCAGGGAATAAGCGGAGAGTGGCAAAGAGAAAATTTGGAGTGATTACAGAATGCTTTGAGCGCAATATGGAAATAACTGCCGCTCCAATTTGCAGATATATCTGGCCACAAGGGCCGTGCTCGATAACAATGTCTTGTACTAACTTTATGCAACCTTACGTCCAAAGTATAAAAAATTATAGTAAATAATTTGTATATACAGGAGCTCCAAATTGGTAATTGTTTATCAAAATGCCAAATACTATACACTTAATATGTCTACATTGTCGGTGTATTCAAAGCAAATGTCACTGCATTAAGATTTGTGATTAATTATGTGATTGGGCATCTTCAGCTTATTAAAAGTTCAGTTAACATCAAGCTAGCCAGTTTAACCTTTCCCAAGATACATTTCCTGTTTTCCCCAAAGTGCATTTTTATTTATTTATTTATTAATTTATTCATTTTTAATGCCAGATTGCTCAATTTGTGCTGGCTTCGAAAAACTTTGTTCATATTTTCTATGTAAAATTTAAAAAAAAAACATGAGAGAAACATTAAAATACAATTTTTATGAAATAGTTTTTTCATTAAATCTGTATGAATCGATAAATTATTCACGCATCTAGCATCTAGCACCAGCTCCTGAAAGACGTATCTGTCAGTCCACTAAATTACTAAGTACTCCATTATTTTCTCAAACTAGTCACTCATTTGTCTGTTTGCTTTCTGCTGCTGTACAGGTACAGCACAGCGAGGTTTTAGAGCTTTTTTCACTAAGATCTATACAACGAGCATTGACAATGATGTTGCATTACCAGCCACAACTAGGTGTGGGAGGCCTTTCAAGCTTTCAGAACAAGGGAAAATGTAGAAATGGTGCAAGTACGACAGCAGATATCCTTAAAGTTTAGAGGAGGATGTCGTAGCTTTTGCTTTTGAAAAGCCAACAACGCAAACGGGGAGATGCTGAATGTAGATTAAACATTGTGAAAGACCTCACTAACAGATGTATTCATCAAAAATCAACATTAAGTTTGTTTGCTCCTGGGTCAGACACTAACACTTATGTTAGCTAGGCTAGCGCACAGTTGGTAGTCAACAAAGACATTTCAATATTAATTCTAACTTTGTAATATGAGTCACATGTATATTATGAAATGCAACGTGTAAAAAACCTGTGACATGGGAACAATATACTGGCTTTAATGGCTTTAAACAAATGGAAATGAGGGATAACTTAGCAACGCTAGCAGTGGGCCAAAGCATTCTGTCCGTTAGACAGCTATAGGGAGTCACAAGAAAATGTTTTCTTAAAATAAAACACTACATTGACTTATCCTGCTGTGCAACAACAGTATTGTCTGTTTGTATGTTTGGTCTGCATATAAAATGTCAAGATGTAGGTCGCACAAGACTGAGCTTTTCCCCCAATTTTAATTGCACAGTACTCCACTATCCATCCATCCATCCATTATCTATACACCGCTTAATCCTCACTAGGGTCGCGGGGGGGGGGGGGGGGGGGGGGGGGGGGGGCTGGAGTCTATCCCAGCTGACTCGGGCGAAGGCAGGGGACACCCTAGACAGGTCGCCAGTCTGTTGCAGGGCCACATACAAAGACAAACAATCACTCTCACATTCACACCTACGGGCAATTTAGAATGATCAATTAACCTCAGCATATTTTTGGACTGTGGGAGGAAGCCGGAGTACCCGGAGAGAACCCACGCATGCACAGGGAGAACATGCAAACTCCATGCAGAAAGATCCCGGGAAAGCCGGGACCCGAACCAGGGATCTTCTCGCTGCAAGGCGAAAGTGCTAACCACTACGCCACTGTGCAGCCCCAATACTCCACTAACAAAACTATATTGTAAAATGTACCTCACAGATGCTTATTGTAGATTTGAGCCTATTATTTCAGATATTTGCTGTCATTTCCTTTGGAATATCTCATTGATATTGTTAAATATGACAGACTGACATATTACTTGGCAGCCATCTTGGTATTGTCCCCTGCTAGTTATTCAGGCTAGCAAGACCAGGTCCCTATCTAAATGAATTTCAGTGGACATAAAAATTGCATGTATAGAATCACCAGTCAAATCTGATTTAAAAATGTATAAAAAGTTTGGTGATCTTGTCTCAAAATAAGGTTTTAAAGGTGTTTTTTTTTTTTGCCACAGGTTATACTTGTGCTATGCATGCATACAGCTTCATGACTGCACTTGCCTCCATAAAACAACACAACTGAAGCAAAACCATTCACTTTGCACATATAAAATACTGATTAGCACAGCTTTAACTTGTCTTATTGTTGATTGGTTCACAGCCAATTATCAGATCACACTGAGCGCTAGCAAAGACAAGGCTGACATTTCGGTACAAAGATGTCGTTGCTATATGCCATGTGAAACCCTGCTGTATTTCTTTGCATTAATTCCAGGAAGTGAGATGTGTAAATTATGGCCCGACTGGTTTTATTTTGGTGTTGACAGTGTCAGTGCATTAAATTACAAACTTGATGTAAAATGTGTCACATGCACATGCCTGATCTATTTGTTTTGAGCTTTTGTGAAGAAAAGGTTTTAGCTATTGCTGCCCATCGTACTATGAATTGAATATTCTGACAACCTATGAATAACCATACTTTCACACATAATAGATAGTTGCAAGGAAGCAGTTTTTTTTTACTTTATTTTTTGCTCTGTCACAAAATGCAGTAGCTGTACGGACCGTGTACGGATCTGGTAATTGGATTTTCCGTTCTTGAAACGGGTATTGAAAAACAAAAAAAAAGTGGTTATTTGATTTTCGTTTTAAAATACAAAAATTAAAATTGAAATACAGGGCGTTTTTCCTTTTCATGATCAAAAAGGGATATACGATTTAAAAAAAAATGCTTCGATTTTCGTTTTATATTTAGAATAACAAGAAAGTGAAATCAGTAAGAGACAGAAACGAAAAAAGGTCCGTTTTTTAATTTTCTGAGACCGGAAGTGGTCATCAGCAAGTGTAGAGCCAAACAGAGTACGGTGCATAGACTGTATATACATTTTTTCGTTAGTTTTCATGGTCAAAATGAGAGATCAGGTGGCCGATCTTAAAATAAATCAATATTGATTTTTTTATAGAGCGTTAAAGTTTTGCGAAGCCAGGGGGCGGGACTACTTGATTGTCAGTCCGGTCTGGAATGATTGACAGGTCATATGGAGGAAGCAGCAGAGACTCTGCTCTCCTCGTTTGGATTAATTCTGATGTAATTGTTGGTTTATTTATCAGTGCAGCAGCACAACATTTTCCACAGACAGTTTTCCTGCCCGTTGGCTTGTTTTAACCAGTTTTCTACCTTCGGCTGATTCTACCAGCAGACACTGAAAGGACTCTGATAGTTCGGTAAGTAAATGTTTATTTTCGTATCGGTGCCGCTTTTAATGCACTTTATATGCAGCTTTAGTGTCAGATATAATGTGTGCCATGCACTCCAGATGTTGGTGGAGTTTATTTCTGTGTGTGTTGACCAGAGAAGAAAGTTAGCATAGTAAATATTAGCTTTAATCTTAGCGATGCTAACCGAGCTAGCTGCTCAGTCGTAGCCTGATTGAAGCTAACGTAGCATCAAGCTAATGTGTTGAGTTTCATGTAAACAGCTGAAGTGTGTTGTGTTCCTGTAATGTGGTTCATTAAGTTCATAAAACTGTGGCTGGTTGACATTAATGTAACGTTCAGGAAAATTAAATGTGATTAAAACAGTAACGTTAATATTCTAGTTGTCAGTAATCAGCTTTAATTTGATACTAAAACAGACTCTGATAGTTTTAAATGACATCAGTTTCATTAATTTGTTGAAAATTGTCTCATTTGTTGTTGTGATGTTGCTGCTAATTCCTTAAAAGCAGATGATCCGTGTTGAAGATAAGTTTAGTTCTAGTATCAGAAGTACAAGAAGGAAAATGGAAGTTTAGTTCTGCTATGTCAAAGATTTCAGGATTAAAATAACTAAATGAGTCTTTATGCCTCAAACTTTATTTTACAGTAAAGAAATAATGAAATAATCACAGAGAATAAAAATATAAATAGTAGAGAAAACCTGAGAGAATAATTTCCTGAAAAGTCTGTGAAGGAAAAGCAGCTTTTTATCCTGAAAGATCAGAATCAGCTCCAACATCTGCATCTAACAGCATCAAGTCAACCAGAAAGAAAAGAATAAAGAAAATGACTTCTTTCTGATCACATCTGTTCCGCTGCTCACAGTCTGCTGCTGCTCAGATTCTTCACATTTATAGTCCACTTTTAAAAGTTCAGCAGACAGATACTCTGCTTTGGAGTGTGACGATGTCATCGGTGATGTGGAGAGTGAAGTTTCCGTTTCACCCACAGCGTGCTTTAGGGTGCCGGGGTCAGACTTGATGTTTGAAATACAGATCGACAGCTCAGATTTAACTGTCTGTAGTTAAATCTGTATTAACACCCATTTTGATGGGTGTTAAACTTTCACTCAAAGCCGCCAGGAGCTGGGTCTTTAAAATAACCACCATCTCGTTACAGAGTGAAAGTAGCAGTTCCTCCTTAAGGTCAGAGATTGCAGCATCTGAGGGCCTCTTCAAAAGAAGACGTAGCTGATGAAGGCGTTCTGGAGCAGGACCAGAAAGACCACGACCAAGCAGCCTTGAGATCTTAGGCAGCGTCTCCCTCAGGTGTGTGTCAACGGTGTTCACAGTCAGGTCTGTGGTAATCCCGTCAAAAAACAAAACAGAAAAAAATCTTGATTATAAATCAACATGTAACCAAAGCACTCTGTGTATAATGCCATAGTGTAGGATGTAGTTCAGAAAATGTCAAAGTATAGTATACTTTTCATGAATAACATAGTATGGCCTGTAGTTCATAGTATAGCTTGGCAAGAAAAACCCAACTGATTATTTTGTGGTTCAAAAAGTGCAAAATGATAGGATGTTGCCTGTGGTCAAAAAATGTCATAGTGCAGTATATTGTCAAAATAGTATGTTTTTCAAGAAAACAGAGTATAATATGTCATCTAAAAAATGCCATAGAGTAATATTTCATTGCACAAGTAAAAGTACAGTAATTTTTAAAACTGTTCCAATTCTTATAATATGTTGCTAAAAAACAAAAAAAGTCATAGTAATATGTCATTTTAAAAAGCCTATAGTATAGAGTGTCGCCCAACAAATGTCATAGTATAGCATGTCGCTCTAAAAATGTCATAGTATATCCTTTGGTCCAAAAAACGTCATAGCATAGTATGTCATCCAAAAAACGTCATAGTATAGCATGTCGCTCTAAAGACGTCATAGTATAGCATGTCGCTCTAAAAGCGTCATAGTATAGCATGTTGCTCTAAAAATGTCATAGTATAGCATGTCGCTCTGAAAGCATCATAGTATAGCATGTCGTCCAAAAAACGTCATAGTATAGCCTTTGGTCCAATAAACGTCATAGTATAGCATGTCGCTCTAAAAACATCATTGTATAGCATGTCGTCCAAAAAAACGTCATAGTATAGCCTTTGGTCCAATAAACGTCATAGTATAGCATGTTGCTCTGAAAACATCATAGTATAGCCTTTGGTCCACAAAACATTGTTTTGTCCTGGCTGTCTGAAGCAGGTGAGGAGCAACACAAAAACAGTCCAAACGCTGGTCAAAAAAAAAAATACGATTTTTCAACATGTTGTAAAAACCATACGATGATATAATGTAAAGGAGGCCGTGAAAAACACTATGGTAAGGATTTCTTTGGAAAAAATAATCATCATGAATTTTGGCGCAAAAAAACGCCATAGTATACTATGTCGAAAAAAAAAGCGATTTTTCAACGTATTGTAAAAACGTGCCATATGATGAAATAATGTCAAGGAGGCCGTGAAAAACACTCCAGAAATGTTTTCTTTGAAAAAAAACTCAGCATGAATTTTGCCACAAAAAACGCCATAGTATACTATGTCGAAAAAAAATGCCATTTTTCAAACATGTTGTAAAAACGTGCCATATGATGATATAATGTAAAGGAGGGTGTGAAAAACACTCCAGAAAGGTTTTCTTAAAAAAAAAAAAAAAAAAAAAAAACCATCATGAATTTTGGCGCAAAAAGAACGCCTTACTATACTATGTCGAAAAAAAATGCCATTTTTCAAACATGTTGTAAAAACGTGCCATATGATGAAATAATGTAAAGGAGGGTGTGAAAAACACTCAAGAAAGGTTTTCTTTGAAAAAAAAAAAACATCATGAATTTTGCCGCAAAAAAAACGCCTTACTATACTATGTCGAAAAAAAATGCCATTTTTCAAACATGTTGTAAAAACGTGCCATATGATGAAATAATGTAAAGGAGGGTGTGAAAAACACTCTGGAAAGGTTTTCTTTGAAAAAAAAAAACATCATGAATTTTGGCGCAAAAAAAATGCCTTACTATACTATGTCGAAAAAAATGCCATTTTTCAAACATGTTGTAAAAACGTGCCATATGATGAAATAATGTAAAGGAGGGCGTGAAAAACACTCCAGAAAGGTTTTCTTTGAATAAAAAACCATCATGAATTTTGGCGCAAAAAAAACGCCTTACTATACTATGTCGAAAAAAAATGCCATTTTTCAAACATGTTGTAAAAACGTGCCATATGATGAAATAATGTAAAGGAGGGCGTGAAAAACACTCCAGAAAGGTTTTCTTTGAAAAAAAAAAACCATCATGAATTTTGGCGCAAAAAAAACGCCTTACTATACTATGTCGAAAAAAAATGCCATTTTTCAAACATGTTGTAAAAACGTGCCATATGATGAAATAATGTAAAGGAGGCCGTGAAAGCACTCCAGAAAGGTTTTCTTTGAAAAAAAAACCATCATGAATTTTGGCGCAAAAAAAACGCCTTACTATACTATGTCGAAAAAAAATGCCATTTTTCAAACATGTTGTAAAAACGTGCCATATGATGAAATAATGTAAAGGAGGGCGTGAAAAACACTCCAGAAAGGTTTTCTTTGACAAAAAAAACATCATGAATTTTGGCGCAAAAAAAACGCCTTACTATACTATGTCGAAAAAAAATGCCATTTTTCAAACATGTTGTAAAAACGTGCCATATGATGAAATAATGTAAAGGAGGGCGTGAAAAACACTCCAGAAAGGTTTTCTTTGAAAGAAAAGAAACCATCATGAATTTTGGCGCAAAAAACACACCTTACTATACTATGTCGAAAAAAAATGCCATTTTTCAAACATGTTGTAAAAACGTGACATTTGGTGATATAATGTAAAGGAGGGCGTGAAAAACACTCCAGAAAGGTTTTCTTTGAAAAAAAACCATCATGAATTTTGGCGCAAAAAAAAAAAACGCCTTACTATACTATGTCGAAAAAAATGCCATTTTTCAAACATGTTGTAAAAACATGCCATATGATGAAATAATGTAAAGGAGGGCGTGAAAAGCACTCCAGAAAGGTTTTTTTGAAGAAAAAAACCATCATGAATTTTGGCGCAAAAAAAATGCCTTACTATACTATGTCAATAAAAAATGCCATTTTTCAAACATGTTTTAAAAACGTGCCATATGATGAAATAATGTAAAGGAGGGTGTGAAAAACACTCTAGAACGGTTTTCTTTGAAAAAAAAAACATCATGAATTTTGGCGCAAAAAAAAAATGCCTTACTATACTATGTCGACACAAAAAGCCATTTTTCAAACATGTTGTAAAAACGTGCCATATGATGAAATAATGTAAAGGAGGGCGTGAAAAACACTACAGAAAGGTTTTCTTTGAAAAAAAAAACATCATGAATTTTGGCGCAAAAAAAATGCCTTACTATACTATGTCAAAAAAAAATGCCATTTTTCAAACATGTTTTAAAAACGTGCCATATGATGAAATAATGTAAAGGAGGGCGTGAAAAGCACTCCAGAAAGGTTTTCTTTGGAAAAAAAAAACATCATGAATTTTGGCGCAAAAAAATGCCTTACTATACTATGTCGAAAAAAAATGCCATTTTTCAAACATGTTGTAAAAACGTGACATTTGATGATATAATGTAAAGGAGGCCGTGAAAAACAGTTCAGAAAGGTTTTCTTTGAAAAAAAAACGTCATGAATTTTGGCGCAAAAAAAACCGCCTTACTATATACTATGTCGAAAAAAAAGCCATTTTTCAAACATGTTGTAAAAACGTACCATATGATGAAATAATGTAAAGGAGGGTGTGAAAAACACTCCAGAAAGGTTTTCTTTGAGAAAAAAACCATGATGAATTTTGCCGCAAAAAAAACGCCTTACTATATTATGTCGGAAAAAAAAGCCATTTTTCAAACATGTTGTAAAAACGTGCCATATGATGAAATAATGTAAAGGAGGGCGTGAAAAACACTCCAGAAAGGTTTTCTTTGAAAAAAAAAAAACATCATGAATTTTGGCGCAAAAAAAAAAAACGCCTTACTATACTATGTCGAGAAAAAAAAGCCATTTTTCAAACATGTTGTAAAAACGTGCCATATGATGAAATAATGTAAAGGAAGGCGTGAAATGCACTCCAGAAAGGTTTTCTTTGAAAAAAAAACCATCATGAATTTTGGCGCAAAAAAAATGCCTTACTATACTATGTCAAAAAAAAATGCCATTTTTCAAACATGATTTAAAAACGTGCCATATGATGAAATAATGTAAAGGAGGGCATGAAAAACACTCCAGAAAGGTTTTCTTTGAAAAAAAAAGTCATGAATTTTGGCGCAAAAAAAAAACGCCTTACTATATACTATGTCGAAAAAAAAGCCATTTTTCAAACATGTTGTAAAAACGTACCATATGATGAAATAATGTAAAGGAGGGTGTGAAAAGCACTCCAGAAAGGTTTTCTTTGAAAAAAAAAACCATCATGAATTTTGGCGCAAAAAAAATGCCTTACTATACTATGTCGAAAAAAAATGCCATTTTTCAAACATGTTGTAAAAACGTGCCATATGATGAAATAATGTAAAGGAGGGCATGAAAAACACTCCAGAAAGGTTTTCTTTGAAAAAAAAACATCATGAATTTTGGCGCAAAAAAAAAACGCCTTACTATATACTATGTCGAAAAAAAAGCCATTTTTCAAACATGTTGTAAAAACGTACCATATGATGAAATAATGTAAAGGAGGGTGTGAAAAACACTCCAGAAAGGTTTTCTTTGAGAAAAAAACCATCATGAATTTTGGCGCAAAAAAAAACGCCTTACTATATTATGTCAAAAAAAAAAGCCATTTTTCAAACATGTTGTAAAAACGTGCCATATGATGAAATAATGTAAAGGAGGGCGTGAAAAACACTCCAGAAAGGTTTTCTTTGAAAAAAAAAACATCATGAATTTTGCCGCAAAAAAAACGCCTTACTATACTATGTCGAAAAAAAATGCCATTTTTCAAACATGTTGTAAAAACGTGCCATATGATGAAATAATGTAAAGGAGGGCGTGAAAAACACTCCAGAAAGGTTTTCTTTGAAAAAAAAAAAAACCATCATGAATTTTGCCGCAAAAAAAACGCCTTACAATACTATGTTGAAAAAAATGCCATTTTTCAAACATGTTGTAAAAACGTGCCATATGATGAAATAATGTAAAGGAGGGCGTGAAAAGCACTCCAGAAAGGTTTTCTTTGAAAAAAAAAACCATCATGAATTTTGGCGCAAAAAAAATGCCTTACTATACTATGTCAATAAAAAATGCCATTTTTCAAACATGTTTTAAAAACGTGCCATATGATGAAATAATGTAAAGGAGGGCGTGAAAAGCACTCCAGAAAGGTTTTCTTTGAAAAAAAAACATCATGAATTTTGGCGTAAAAAAAAACCGCCTTACTATACTATGTCGACAAAAAAAGCCATTTTTCAAACATGTTGTAAAAACGTGCCATATGATGAAATAATGTAAAGGAGGGCGTGAAAAACACTCTAGAAAGGTTTTCTTTGAAAAAAAAACATCATGAATTTTGGCGCAAAAAAAATGCCTTACTATATACTATGTCGAAAAAAAAAGCCATTTTTCAAACATGTTGTAAAAACGTACCATATGATGAAATAATGTAAAGGAGGGCGTGAAAAACACTCCAGAAAGGTTTTCTTTGAAAAAAAAAAACCATCATGAATTTTGGCGCAAAAAAAAAAAACGCCTTACTATACTATGTCGAGAAAAAAAAGCCATTTTTATAACATGTTGTAAAAACGTGCCATATGATGAAATAATGTAAAGGAAGGCGTGAAACGCACTCCAGAAAGGTTTTCTTTGAAAAAAAAACCATCATGAATTTTGGCGCAAAAAAAATGCCTTACTATACTATGTCAAAAAAAAATGCCATTTTTCAAACATGTTTTAAAAACGTGCCATATGATGAAATAATGTAAAGGAGGGCATGAAAAACACTCCAGAAAGGTTTTCTTTGAAAAAAAAACGTCATGAATTTTGGCGCAAAAAAAAAACGCCTTACTATATACTATGTCGAA